>NC_057743.1:14035142-14054292 GCF_004010195.1 Chiloscyllium plagiosum | reverse complement strand
CAGGGATCAGGAGAGTGGATCAGGAGTGGGGATCAGGAGTGGCTCAGGGATCAGGAGAGGCTCAGGGATCAGGAGTGGAACAGGGATCAGGAGAGTGGATCAGGAGTGGCTCAGGGATCAGGAGTGGAACAGGGATCAGGAGAATGGATCAAAGATCAGGAAAGTGGCTCAGGGATCAGGAGAGTGGCTCAGGAATCAGGAGAGTGGCTCAGGAATCAGGAGAGTGGCTCAGGGATCAGGAGAGTGGATCAGGAATCAGGAAAGTGGCTCAGGGATCAGGAGAGGCTCAGGGATCAGCAGTGGAACAGGGATCAGGAGAGTGGATCAGGAGTGGCTCAGGGATCAGGAGAGTGGATCAGGGATCAGGAAAGTGGCTCAGGAATCAGGAGTGGCTCAGGGATCAGGAGAATGGATCAGGGATCAGGAAAGTGGCTCAGGAATCAGGAAAGTGGCTCAGGGATCAGGAGAGTGGCCCAGGGATCAGGAGAGGTTCGGATCAGGAGTGGAACAGGGATCAGGAGAGTGGATCAGGAATCAGGAAAGTGGCTCAGGAATAAGGAAAGTGGCTCAGGGATCAGGAGAGTGGCTCAGGGATCAGGAATGGCTCAGGGATCAGGAGAGTGGCTCAGGGATCAGGAGAGGGGATCAGGAGTGGCTCAGGGATCAGGAGAGGCTCAGGGATCAGGAGAGTGGATCAGGAGTGGCTCAGGGATCAGGAGTGGCTCAGGGATCAGGAAAGGCTCTGGGATCAGGAGAGTGGATCAGGAGTGGCTCAGGGATCAGGAGAGGCTCAGGGATCAGGAGAGTAGATCAGGGATCAGGAGAGTGGCTCAGGGATCAGGAGTGGCTCAGAGATCAGGAGACGCTCAGGAATCAGGAAAGTGGCTCAGGGATCAGGAGAGTGGATCAGGAGTGGCTCAGGGATCAGGAGTGGAACAGGAGAGTGGCTCAGGAATCAGGAAAGTGGATCAGGGATCAGGTTAGTGGATCGGGGATCAAGGGAGTGGAACAGGAGAGTTGATCAGGGATCAAGAGGATAAATCAGGAGTGGCTCAGGGATCAGGAGAATGGATCAGATTAGTGACTCAAAGATCAAGAGAGTGGCTCAGGGACCAGGAGAGTGGATCAGGTGTGGCTCAGGGATCAAGGGAGTGGATCAGGAGAGTAGCTCAGGGATCAGGAGAGTGGATCAGGGATCAAGAGAGTGGATTAAGTATCAAGAGAATAAATTGGGAATGGATCAGGTGAGTGGCTCAGGGATCAGGAGAATTAATCAGAAATGGCTCAGAGATCAGGAGAGGAGATCAGGATTGGGTCATAGATCTGGAGTGGCTCCAGGATCAGATGAATTGATCAGGAGTGCTTCAGGGATCAGGAGAGTGGATCAGGCATGGATCAGGAGAGTGGATCAGGGGTCAAGAGAATAGACCAGAAGATTGCATTAGGAATCAGAGAAGTGGCTCACGAATCAGGGAATTGCATCTGAGATCAGGAAGGTGGATCAGAAGAATGCATCAGGGATCAGAAGAGTGGATAAGGTGCCCCCATCCGTTCCTGAAGATGTTGCCTCATGTTGGGATACAGTGTCACAACCACTGAACACCACCAACCAAGCAGGCCTTGGTTCTGTTAGAGAAAGTGAAGCAGCTATCACCATAGTCCACACCTGCACAAGGTGGTAACTGGTCTTGTTGCAAAACAAAGAGGAACTCTTTCTCCACTAATATGCCTTCACTCTCTGGATGTAAGTATCACTGGTAAAGACAACACGAATTGCCCTCAAAAAGGAGGCTGCTAGCCTCTTTCAACTAGTATGATCTGCAAGTTGGAGCAATCTGCAGTTTGCAGTTCAGACTGCAGTTAAGAGCCGACCATTATTTTTTTCCCTGGGACTGAATCATAAGATGTGCAGCATGAAAACGGACTTTCTGTCCAACCCGTCATACTGACCAGATATCCAAAATTAATCTAGTCCCATTTGACAGCATTTGACCCATATCCCTCAAAGCCCTTCCTATTCATCCTACCCATGCTCCTTGTGATTTTATAAACTTAAATAAAGTCACCCCTCAGCCTAGGCTCCTGGGAAAATAGCCCCAGCCTGTTTAGCCTCTCCCTATAGTTCAAGCCCTCCAACCCTGGCAACATCCTTGTAAATTTTTTCTGAACCCTTTTAAGTTTCATAACATCTTTCCTATAGCAGGGAGACCAGAATTGACTGCAGTATTCCAAAAATGGCCTAATTAGTGTCTTGTGCAGCTACAATATGATCTCCCAACTCCTGTACTCAATGTACTGACCAGTAGAGGCAAGCACATTGAATGCCTTCTTCACTATCCTATCTACTTTCGACTCTGCTTTCAAGGAACTATGAATCTGCACCCTAAGGTCTTTTTGTTGGCAACACTCCCCAGAACCTTATCATTAAGATATAAGTGATTTGCCTTATCAAACTACAGCACCTCATTTATCTTAACTAAATTCCACCTGCTGTCTGATCAAGGTGCCATCGGTACTCTGAGATGACCATTTTTGCTGTCCACTACTCTGTCAATTTTGGTGTCATCAGCAAACTTACTAACCATATCTCCTATATTCACATCCAAAACATTGATAACAATGACCCAGCACTGATCCTTGCAGCACACCCACTGGTCACAGGACTCCAGTCCAAAAAGCAACCCTTTACACACCACCTACCTTTGAGACAATTTTGTATTCAAATGGCTAATTCTCTCTGGATTCCATGAGATCTAACATTGCTAACCGGTCTCCCATGTGGAACCTTTTGAAGGTCTTACTGAAGTCCATATAAACAATGTCCACCGCTCTGCCCTCATCAATCCCCTTCATTACTTCTTCAAAAAACTCAATCAAGTTAGTGAGACATGATTTCCCACACTCAAAGCCATGTTGACTATCCCTATTCAGTCCTTGCCTTTCCAACTATATAAAAACCCTATATTTCAGAATCCTCTCTACAACTTCCCCACCACTGATGTCAGGCTCACCGATCTATAGTTACATGGCTTTTCCTACCACCTTTCTTAAACAGTTGCATCACGTTAGCCGACCTCCAGTCTTCCAGAACCTCACCTGTGACTATTGATGATACAAATATCTCTGCAAGGGACCCAGCAATCACTTCCCTAGCTTCCCACGGACTTCTAAGAAAGACCTGATCAGGTCCTGGGGATTTATCTACCTTTATGCATTTTATGACATTCAACACCTCCTCCTCTGTAATATGGACACTTTTCAAGATATCACTACTTATTTCCCCACTATTTATTTCTAGCTTCCTTGTCCTCCTCCACAGTAAATATTGGTGCAAAATACTCGTTTAGTATCTCACCCGTCTCCTGCAGTTCCACACATAGACTGCCTTGCTGACCTTTTCGAGGCTGGATCATGTAAAAACAAAAGATTTCCTTCCCTAAAAGGCATGAATGAGGTCAACTCAATAGCAGTGCCTCAGCTTCCACATCTCATAAACCTGATCAAAGAGTCAATGCAAGAAGGCCAATCAGTTATTTATTTCCCCTTTACCTTCACCCAACTCTGTTTTGTTCTATATTGATTTTGCTTAGATATGACCCATTCATTGATCCTCAAGTATCCCAACCTCATCTGTTAATCTGAACTGGAACAATTATGGATTTTGGGTTTTAATTTTCAGAAGTGAAACTCAGACAGAAAGGTCCACTTTTTCAGAAACATAATACAGTCTGGCAAAAGGACAAGGATCTGAAATGTTTCTCTTGGCACAAATGCTGCTTGACCTGTTTTTCTGTTCTTATTTCAAAGTCCACTTCTTGGTTTCTGCATTTTTGTGCAAGTCCATTTGCAAACATCAATAGCCTTGTGCCAGACACCGTTTAGCTGTGAATTGATGACATTATTCTCGAGTTGTTTTGATCACAATTAAACATTTCCAATTCGATTTAAAGCCTAGTCCTCCTCTGAGAAAAGCAGCAACAACAGCTTAGTCAATAAATCTAGTCAAATATTTCACCATGCAATAACATCCTCAAGTTTTCTAGCAAGGGTTGCAGGACAATAATTCAGCTAACTTACCCTGAATCCTGGCTGACTTTATGCTTCTGTAAACCACCTCTCGAAGACTATTGTAACATCTTTACCTGCCACTTCAACAGAGAAATTCCTGAGCTTAGCACAGACCAAAAATTCAAACTGGATATTCTTCTGTACTCAAGCTAAGTACCACAATTGTGAATATTTTCAACTTTAAAAAATCCTTATTAACTTACCTTGCTTCTTTAAGGTTCTGGAACATTTTGCTATCCTTTAGCACTACACACCTAAGCTCCCTCTTCTAATTACCTCAGTTAGATTTTCTCAGTGCTCACAACCAAATTATAAATAACCTCCTTTGTCTCTGTGGTGGATTATCTCTTTGTATGCTCACTGGCACATCAACACTATTCAAAGCACCTGACCGTTTCCTATTCCTCTAACATACTTCATTATTATCTGTCTCCATGAAATTCAATTCCTACCTGTCTCACGGCAGCCAGTGTGATTCCAGTACTAGTTTTCCTTTGCGTCCCTTTGTTTTCATCTCCTGGGTTTCCTTAAGGACCTATCATTTGCTCCCTCCTCCTGCTTCATTACACATTGCTCCTTAACAACATTTGTAGGCATGGACTCAGCTTTCATAATATAATACCCAGATTTACCACTCCTCTGACATGTCTCCAATTACCTGCATGCTGTCTGCATCAACACCTGACTAAATAAAAACTTCTCCCAGCTTATGACCCAGAAAAATGAAACAATATTTTTCTGTCAATGCATCACATACTTTATGCCTTGATTCACTGTGTCCTCAGTCAATCCCTCATTGTTGATCTAAACTGACCTTAAATGGGCTTGATCTTGTGTTCTGCTTTGAAACCCATAACCATCTATCACCAAGATTGTGATTTGTCAAAACATTAACTCTGTTTCTCTCTTTCTCTGCTGATGCTGCCAGACCTGATGAGTTTCTCCAGCACTTTGTATTTTTATTACCATGACCATTTACTTGCATGATGTGGAGGTGCTGGTTTTGGACGGGGGTGGACAAAGTTAAAGATGACATGACACCAGGTTATAGTCCAACAGGTTTGTTTGAAAGTACAAGCTTTCAGAGTGCAGGGGCGGGATACATAGAACACAGAATTTATAAGTAAAAGATCAAAATGTCATACATCTGGTACAATATATTAGACAAACCTAGATGGCTGTTAAGTTATTAATTACTTAGAATGTGGATTGATTAATATGTAAATCCTAGAATCTTTTTAAGTCACAATGCCGAGATAACTTGAGGTTTTATCAGTATATAAAATAAAGGTGTCATCTCAGCTCAGACAATGCATTAAAGCTGTGAGGTTCAAGTCTGTCTGTATACCAACCTAGAGTCAGACTGGTTTTATTTCCAAAGTATGAATTTATAGAATGTCACACTGACTGATTGACTGTGTGCTTTTTGAGCAAAAGAGAATGTACAGTGTATCTGCAAATGCAAATTCACCGCATAGACTAATTGTGTGTGCTTCCTAATTGGTGCCTCCTAATTGCGACGTTACGATTAGCTGCCAAATTGTTCTCAAACTTAAAAAAAAAATCCCAGTTTAATGTTTCAGACATTACCAGTACAGGACTGAGTCAAGAAAATACTGCAAGCTAAAAATAGAATAATTACAAATGGAGAAGTACTTGATGTGGGTGTACTGGTTTCTTAAGGTAAATCATTTTACTGATATTTTAATACAATGGATTTGTTAGATAAATTAATTTTGAAATGATGTATCACTATTTGGATTTAAATTGCGAATTGGGAGTGGTTTACCCATGTTTGTACTCAGAGTCAGGGTGCATTCTGTGGTTTACCACATTAGCCTGTACAATATATACCACGAAACTGGGTGGTTGACAATTCAGATACAGAGGGGTTTTACAAACCATTTTACCCCCGTTTTATAAATATCTGAATTATGAGCACTTGTACTTCCAAACATGATCCCATATAGAAGTGCATTAATGTTAATTTTAAAGATCCAATATATAACTGTTTCCACATACTCACAAACAGCTATTTTCCATTGTCCTGCATTGTGTTCTGACTTGTGTCCTGATGAAGGTCTTGCCCATTACGTCGACTCTCCTGCTCTTCAGGTGCTGCCTGGTCTGCTGTGCTTTATCCAGCACCACACTTTATCGACTCTGAGTCTTCAGCATGTGCAGTCCTCACTATCTCCTTCCGATTTGTGTACAAACTGACATGTGAGCAGATTCAAGAACAGAAGTCCTTTGCAACCTGGAGACTGCCGGTATCTTCAAGTTTATTTACATCACTAAATATTTGCAATATCACAGACTTCAACCCATAGTTTAGGTTCTGTGCTTACTGATGTTACACACACATAAGCTGAATCATTCCATGATACAGAGAGTGTTATTGAAGGTAAGCTTTGTACTGGAACATCACAGGTCATGATGTCATGTAAGGGTTTTAAAGGTACAGATCTGTTTTATCTGAAATCTATGCCACAATGCAAAGTCCCACACTTTTCCATTTAAAGAATGGGAGCCTGTTTTTCAATAAACATGAATATAGAATATAGGATGATAATAGATATACCTATAGACTCAGATAATATCTTGACGAGCATACGACACAACCAGATCTTTGTACAGTTATCACGATGTGACGGTGTAGCTTCATTCTGCGTGAGCTATATTTCATCAAGGATGAATGTGTATCATTTATTGTAGATGTGTCGTTGTTGTCTCATATTAGGTTTATTGTCAGTATCAGAGCCATGATCCTGTGTGGTGAGTGGTTTACGATATGCAACTTGGATATGACATTTTTTTTACATAGGACTTGACAATCATTATTACAATGCAACCTACAGTGGGCACTACAACTAGTTTCTTTACATGAATTCATGTTTGTATGAAATTGTTGAACTCATACATTTGTCCTGTTCCAGTTTAGTACACCTGTTTGCGTACTCATTGACCATGCTCTTGTATTATTTTCTCTCTTCTTTCCAACAACATGTTGGACTCTACAATTGCTTGGAGAGGGTTTGGATAGGAACAACTGCATGGGTTTGCCTCCAAATTGTGAGAGTTGCTAGTGATCGTAAACCAATGCCTAGAGAAGTAGCACATAGAATTAACATAATTATTTGAAAACCTTGTCCAGTTGCTTTACACTTAATGATCACAGTACAGCCATTGCATTTTGCAAGACGATTTAACTGAGGGTAGTGAGTAGATGAGATAACATGTTGAATATCACATTTCCTGCTCATGTCTCAGAATGGTGCATTAATATACTGCAGACCATTGACACACACAATTTGTTGAGGTACGCCAGATGTACTGAACATAGTGGTGAATATGTTAATCACAGTTACACATTGTAAAAGGGAATTTTGTGAAATAGACATTAGATGTAATCTTGTCTTTGAAAGCAAATCCACAGAAAGTGGCAAAGATTAGAGGGAAATTAGCGGATTGGGAAATTTTTAGAGCTCAACGCAAAGCCACGAAGAAAACTGTAAAGAAAAGTCAAATGGATTATGAGAGTAAACTAGTTCAGAATATAAAAAACAGATAGCAAAGGTTCCGACAAATATCAGGCAGATACAGCATGGGTTCATGAGAGACAGGTTATGTTTAACTAATTTCCTGGAATTCTTTGAGGACATGACCAGCATGTTGGACAATGGGGAACCAGTGGATGTGGTGTATCTAGATTTCAAGAAGATATTCAACAAGGCACTGCACGAAAGGCTGCTGCCTAAGATAAAGGTGCACAATGTTATGGGCAATGTATTAGCATGGATAAAAGATAAGTTAACTAACAGAAAACAAAGAATGGGGATAAATGAGTGATTTTCTGGTTGGTGATCAGTGTCTAGTCATGTGCCTCAGGGATCAATGTTGGGACCGCAATTGTTTACAATTTACATAGATGATTTAGAGTTGGGACCAATTGTGGTGTATCAAATGTTGAAGATGACACTAAACTGAGTGGTAGAGCAAAGTATGCAGATGACACGGAAAGTCTGCAGAGGGATAAAGTGGATGAGTGAGCAAAAACCTGTCAGAAGGAGTACAATTTGCTAAGTATGAGGTCATCCATTTTTAAAGGAATAACAGCAAAATGGACTATTATTTAAATGGTGAAAAGTTGCAGCATGCTGGTGTGCAGAGAGACCTGGGTGACCTTGTGCATGAATCACAAAAAGTTGGTTTGCAGGTGCAGCAAGTAATTAAGGCAAATGGAATATTGCCCTTCATTGCTAGTCAGTTGGAGTTTAAAAATAGAGGTTATGCTGCAGCTGCATAGGGTGCTGGTGAGGCCACGCCTGGAGTACTGTTTACAAATGTGGTCTCCTTGCTTGAGAAAGTATGTACTGGCAATGTAGAGGAGGTTCACTAGGTTGATTCCATAATTGTCAGGGTTGGACAAGAGATGAGTAGACTTGGACTATACTCATTGGAATTTGGAAGAATGGGGGGCAATCTTATGGAAACATATAAAATTATGAAGTGAATTGATAAAATAGAAGCAGGGAGGTTGTTTCCATTGGCGGATGAAACTAGAACTAGGAGGCATATTCCCAAAATAAGGAGGAGCAGATTTAAGAATGAATTGAGGGGAAACTTCTTCACTCAAAGGGTTGTGAATCTGTGGAATTCCCTGTCCAGTGAAGAAATTGAGGCTATCTGGTTGAATGTTTTAAGGCAAAGATAGATGGATTTTTTTGAATAGTAAAGGAATTAAGGGTTCTGGTGAGCAGGCAGGTATGTGGAGCTTGAGTCCACAAAAAAGACCAGTCATGATTGTACTGAATGGCGGAGCAGGCTCAGTGGGCCAGATGGCCTACTCATGCTCCTACTTCTTATGTTCTTATGTTATGGAAAACATCATAGCTCAGAAGGAATTGTGTGTGGAAGGAAAGATTCTCTCAATAGTTGAGGTTGATGGATTTGTTGGGTTTCCCATGTCTGTATTAGTTAATCAATGTCCTTATACCAGATCAATAAATAGATTTATGCACTAGCCTCTCGGTTTTTCTGTGCCCATTTGTATTTGTATACAGTCTGGCATCTCTTGATGTGTAATTTGGTGAAATATGATTTTGTTTACCTTCGATGACTACATTCCTGGATAGTCCTAGTTGTCTCTGAGTTACCAAAAAGAACATGATCTGAAAATGTGTTGCTGGAAAAGTGCAGCAGGTCAGGCAGCATCCAAGGAGCAGGAGAATCAACGTTTCGGGCATGAGCCCTTCTTCAGGAATTAAGGGTTCCAGCTTGATCTCCAGCTCCTGCTGCGCTTTTCCAGCAACACATTTTCAGCTCTGATCTCCAGTCCTGCTGCGCTTTTCCAGCAACACATTTTCAGCTCTGATCTCCAGTCCTGCTGCGCTTTTCCCTGGATGCTGCCTGACCTGCTGCGCATTTCCAGCAACACATTTTCAGCTCTGATCTCCAGCATCTGCAGTCCTCACTTTCTCCTCCAAAAAGAACATGATGTCATGGGGACATGTTGGATACTTGCCCACAGATGAGGATTTCTTGAGCTGTTGCAGCTAGTCATCTTCTGATATAGCTTGCTGAATGTGCTCTGCTTGACCTTTGGCCAACGCATATTAGCTTGACATTGCAGCTCTCCACTTTGCCTTGTGGGAAGGATCTTTATAGCTTCTCAGCACTAATCAAAGGCTAGAATGCTGTTGTATTCTTTCCTGGATGTCACATTTTAGAGTTTGTTTTGGTCTTACCATTTCAAGTCCTTCTTCATTTGTTTTACAGTATACGTATGGAATTTTTAAGTATACATCTTTCTTCCACTTTTCACAAGCTGCTAATTTCTTCCACTGATCTTAGTGCCCAGGGTTTTGAGATATTCAGGACAGTGAATAGAATGTAGCATCTTATAAGTATTTTGCTTGAATGTTTATGTAGTGAACACATGCTTCATCTTTACACATCTCTATCTCTCCAATGTCTGTGTCACGTCTACCATCTTTTGTTGTATTTTGTCCTAAATTGACAAACTCATCTATTTGTCCCACCATCTATTTCAGTCTTTCCTGTAATTTCTTCTAATGTATTTCACATGGCTATAATATTTGTCTTTTCACGACTATCCAACAATTGTTAGAAGATACAGTCATGAGGACAGGGATAGGCTGGCAGTGAAGTCTATGATGTTTGAACAGCCCCACCACTGTTCAGTGTTCACCTGAAGTCATCGCCCCACTAAGCTTGCTGAACTGTATCCCAGCATAAGTCAGCACCTGAGAGAGAAGAGGAGATAAAAGCAAGTAAAGAATCGTTCAGCTCATAATGAATTACCTCAGCTTGTTAAACTGATTTATAATAAATACTAAAGTCATTATTGCAAAACTAGCCATAATGCAAAGTTCATATAATATAAAAGGCGAAAGAATGGGAATAAAATAGAAAAAAGTTAAATTGCCAATGCTGTAAATATGAAATAACTTTGAAAATGTGGAGTAGAGGCAATGTTTAAAACGAGCATGAGTGTCGTTTCATTGCAACTGATATATTCAAAACACTCTGATATTATTGCAGTTCTCCTGATGCTTTGTGTAGCGTTGATCGTAACATTACATTGACCAGAAGACCCATGTCTAAATAATACAGTTCTCGTCAGTATAAATTACTTATAAGCTGGGTGAGACTGAAGGGAGGTATTTTCCCGTGGAAATGAAATTCAAAATCCAATGTAGTCCCTGCTGCTTGGCGACCTAATGACTGATTTTAGGAGATGATTGGCTGTAACAGCCTCCACCTCCTCAGGCCCAAACCCAATATTTTCGAATCAATAACTTGATCTCAAATGACATTACTTTTTCTGCATATTTCTTCTGCCCTCTGAGCCAAACCTTTCCTGTGTGACCTCTCTTCTATATCATTGACTACTCCGAGCCCATCCCCTAAGCATACAAATGTCTTTGCTCGACCCAGTGCTTGCAGACAAGAAGTTGGAGTTCTCATTCCTTCTACCTTTCAGAACTAGTTTCTTATCCACCTCATGAAGAAGTCCACACTCAACATTTCATCCCTTTTCTATCCATTCTTTGGATTTGAGTCTCGATGATAAGGTCATATTTAATTGTCCGTAAACAGGTGATGGTGAGCCACCATCTTGAACCACTCAGCCCTTCTGGTGTAAATGGACATGTGATTGTACAGAAGGATTTTAACCCTGTGGCAGTGGAAGGACAGCCACATATTCCCTGGTATGCCCTGAAAGAGAACTTGCAGGTAGTGGTGTTCCAATATATCTCCTGCCCTTGTCCTTCTAGATGGCAGCAGCTTTGAGTTTGGAAGATGATGGGGAAGGAAGAATTGCTACAGGGCATCTTATCACTGGTTCATACCGCTGTCACAATGCATAGGTGATGAAGGGTGAAATGTTCAATGTGTTGGATGGGGTTTCTAACCAATCAAGAAAATAGATGAGGGCAGTGCGATAGACGTTGTCAACATGGAATTTAGCAAGGCCTTTGACAAGGTTTTTGAGTAAGGTTAAATCTTACGAGGTCCACAGAGAGGTAGCCAATTGGATACAAAATTGGCTTGAAGGTAGAAGAGAGTGGTGGTAGAGGGTTGCTTTTCAAACTGGAGGCCTGTGACCAGCAGTGTGCCACAGGGATTGCTTTTCCACTGCTAGTCATCATTTATATAATGATTTGGATGAGAATTTAGGAGGTATGATTAGTAAATTTGCAGATGATATCAAGATTGGTGGTATCGTGGACAGTGAAGAAGTTTATCTGGGAATGCAGTGAGATTTTGATCATTTGGGCCAGTGGACTGAGGAAAGATAGGTAGAGTTTAATTTAGACACGTGCATTTTGGTAAAGCAAACCCGGTCAGGGCTTACACAGTTAATGGTAGGGCCTTGGGGCGTGTTATAGAACAAAGAGATCTCGGGGTAGAGGTTCATAGCTCCTTAAAAATGGAGTCACAGGTAGACAGGGCAGTGAAGAAGGCTCTTGGCAAGCTAGCTTTCATTGGTCAGAACATTGACTATTGCAACTGTACAAGACATTGTTGAGGCCACATTTGGCGTACTGCATGCAGTTCTGGTCACCCTACTATTGAAAGCATATTATTCAACTAGAAAGTGTGCAGAAAAGATTTACTTTAATGCTAACTGGACCAGAAGGTTTTAGTTATAAGGCAAGGTTGGATATGCTGGGACTTTTTTCCCTGGAGCAATGACTGAGGGGTGACCTTATAGAGGCATAGATAAGTTAGATAGCAGACAGCTTTCCCCATGGTAGAAGGACCTAAAACGAGACGGCATAGATTTAAGGTGAGAGGGATGAGATACAAAAGGGCCCAGAGGGGTGTTTTTTTCCCACACAGAGGCTGTTGAGTCTCTAGAACAGACTGCCAGAGGTAGAGGTGAAAGTGAGTACAATTTTGCCATTTAAGAAACATTTAGACAGGTACATGGATGGGATAGGTATGAAGGGATATGGACCAAATGCAGGCAAATGGGACGAGTTTAAATTGTGAAAAATGGGCAGCATGAGCAAGTTGGGCCAAAGGGCCTGCATTCATGCTGTAGACCTCCAATTCTAATTGGAGATATTCCATCTTGGATGGTGTTAAGATTCTTGAGTTTTGTTAGAGCTGCACTCATCTAGTCAAGTGGAGAGTGTTCTATCACATTCCTGACTTGTGTCTTGATGGTGGAAAGGCTTTCGGGAGTCAAGAGATGAGTGCTGTAGAATTCTCAGCATTATACCTGCTCTTGCAGCCACAGTACAAAGCTGATCCAGTTAGGTAATCTGTTCAGTGGCGACCACAGTGTTGATGTTTGGGGGTTGGAGGGGGGTCAGTGATGTTAACACTGTTGAGTGATAAACAGTAATGGTTGATTCTTTGTTGTTGGAGAGTAGCTGAAGCAAACGTTAGTCTTTCTCGAGGAAGGAGAGGTATGGAATGATTCAAATACATTTTTTTAAAGATTGTTACAACATTGTTACTATTTTGCAGGAAGTGTAACTATTAACTGCGATGCATTCAGCAAGGTCAAGTTATTGGAAACGATTCGGTGGATGAGGAGGGGGGAGGTGATTTAGAAACATTTTGAGCTGAACGAGGGTTGTTCATACACGTAGTGAAACCTCTAGTTAGAGATTGTTGCCACAGGAAACAGGTGAAACTTGACAGACTTGTTATGTCTTAACCATCTCGCTGCCTATCTGAGAGCCACTGTAAATGTGCATTACATTTACAAGGTCACATCTTGCCAATGATATTTCAGGGTAAAAGTGAGACGTATATCAAAAGCTTTGAAACAAAACAAACTATGTTCCTAGAAACAACAGTTACAATTCTACCATGCAGTCCCTCCCAGGGAGCAGTTACAGTAGGAGTAAATAGAGCATGCTGTCTGCACCAGTATGTGCCATAAGCAGCAATGAAACCAATGACTGTTAGGCACACTCCAGCAAGTTTTTGAACCAATATGTCACCTTACATGCAAAATAGTGTGAGATAACAAGCCTAAAGGATGAACACTGAGCTCTTTTAGACACTGACAATAATAATCCAACAGTCCCTGTCTAGCTGCGGACAAGATTTACTTGTTAGTCACCTGGCCCTTAACTAATTAATTGCCAGATGAAACAACTTTTATTTATCAAACAGTGCTTTATCACCAGTGTTGTTTTCAATAGAGGTGTCCCTAAATGTGAATATGCAGCTGTCTTGTTGTCATAACAGGAGAAACAGGACCTCAATAAAGAGTACAATAATTTTAGGGATTCAACACTTGCTTCTATGTCTACAACGTGCCTACACACCCGGGTCCTATCACAACATGGTTTGCTCTCAGCAAACTCATTTTCACCCATTCGTAGTCCCCATTCTCTCCTATCTAGGCTTTCTTCTTCAACAAAAATAGGAATTTCTGGGGAAACTCAGCAGATCTGGCAGCGTCAGTGAAAAGAAATCAGAGTTAATGTTTCGAGTCCAGTGACCCTTCTTCAGAACTGACAGTAGCTAGGAAAAGGTAGTATTTATGACAGGGGATGGGTAGGGGTGGGGTGATGGAGTGTGATTCGGTGGACACCGAGTCCAGAGAGCAAAAGAAAAGTAAGGCAGAGAATTGGGCAGTTTCTCTGTGCACCCAAACAAGAAGTACATGTTGAATAAGGTGGGCAGTGGAACAGGATGTTTTTGACAGAAATGGAACGGCAGGCAAATGTGATTTCAGTGGCGGTTCTGCTCCTAAGTATATCATTCAAGAAGTTGCTAAAACTTTATTGCTGGAACAGCACAGCAGGTCAGGCAGCATCTAGGGAACAGAAGATTCGACGTTTCGGGCACATGCCCTTCATTCAAGAAGTTGACCTAGGTTGTTCCCAGGGAGGGTTGAAACAGCCCCTTTAAGTGATCACACTGCAAGGTCATACAACCAGCAAAGAACATCAAACAAACTAAAATGAAGCAATCACCTTGATTGGATAAGAGACTGGATATCACTGATCTTGATATCCTATCAAAAATTGGGCTAGGGTGGTAAGTAGATGAGAAAGTGAGGACTGCAGATGCTGGAGATCAGAGCTGAAAATGTGTTGCTGGAAACGCGCAGCAGGTCAGCAGGGAACAGGAGAATCGACGTTTCAGGCATAAGCCCTTCTTCAGGGCCTTGAGCCCCACCCCTCCAACCGCCACCAGGACAGAACTCCGCTGGTCCTCACCTACCACCCCACCAACCTCCATGTACAGAGTATCATCCACCGTCATTTCTGCCACCTCCAAACGGACCCCACCACCAGGGATATATTTCCCTCCCCTCCCCTATCAGTGTTCTGAAAAGACCACTCCCTCCGTGACTCCCTCGTCAGGTCCACACCCCCCACCAACCCAACCTCCACTCCCGGCACCTTCCCCTGCAACCGCAAGAAATGCAAAACTTGCGCCCACACCTCCCCCCTTACTTCCCTCCAAGGCCCCAAGGGACACTTCCATATCCGCCACAAATTCACCTGCACCTCAACACACATCATCTATTGCATCCGCTGCACCCGATGTGGCCTCCTCTATATTGGCGAGACAGGCCGCCTACTTGCGGAACAGTTCAGAGAACACCTCTGGGACACCCGAACCAACCAACCCAACCACCCCGTAGCCCAACACTTTAACTCCACCTTGACCTCCTTCCACCTATCGCATTTCCGACGTCCCTCCCCCAAGTCCCTCCTCCCTACCTTTTATCTTAGCCTGCTGGACAAACTTTCCTTATTCCTGAAGAAGGGCTTATGCCCGAAACGTCGATTCTCCTGTTCCCTGGATGCTGCCTGACCTGCTGCGCTTTTCCAGCAACACATTTTCAGCTCTGGTAAGTAGATGACTCTTCCTTTGATTTATTTTATATAAGAACAGAACTTCAATCCACTTCCTAATAGTGTTGATTGAAAGAGCATTTCTGGGCAAGACTCCAGGGAAATTCCCTATTCTATTTCCAACAGGACCAAGAAATTTTCAACATTTGACTCATTAGAGAAAACTTCAATTCGGTTAAATATTTCCTTTGAAGGGCAGATCTTCCAAAAGAGTAACAGGGCCTCAGGAAAACAACTGTGATAATGCGTCCTAATATTGGACTTGAACTCACTTCCTTTGAATTCAGGTGGCAGGACACTGCCAACTGAGTCTAGGGCAAGAGTTGTTTATTGTTGTTCTGCTGCTATTTTTGAACAAAACATCCGAATACTTGACAAAGTTCATCAACATTTAGCAGCAACATATAGTTCCAATTTCACGGAAACACTGCACCAAAGTCAGTATTTCCCCAAGGGAATAACACACAAAGAAGGGATTAAGAAAGTCTTCCCTTCAATGATCTGAGTGATGTAGTTGGCGGGAGGACAATAATGGGATGGTTCACTGCTGTCCTCACAATAACGATATCTGTAAAATTACTGCTTGGAAGATATTGTTTCAGAATTGAGAACCAAAGGGCAGTGAAAGGGAGAGGTTCAACACGCACTGATTTAATTAGTGTGACCTTGACTCTGTTTAAATGGTGTCAGTGTAGGGAGGGATATATATGAACATAGCTGGTTCTTAAAACTTGTTTATATTCATCTGCATTTCTTTCTGAATTATATTCAAAGTTTCATCATCATAATCCCTGGGGGAACTGAGTTACACTTCCAATTATTGCCAACATGTATTGTTTCTCTTCCTTTCTGTTCAAACATTTTAATTAAAAGCCTTAGCCAGTATTATTAATCCATTGGATTAATAAACAGAAGTTTCCAGGTTGAATTTGACGTAGTCGTACCCCAAATGGCTTCAGTGCCCACTAAACAAAGACCCGAGTGGTTTTTCATGAAATGATAAACAGGGCTTAAGTATAGATTTGAGTGAAAACTGTATCAGTTATGATTTGGTTAACTCAGTACAGACCAAAGATAAAGATTGAGCCGTTTCTGACCACTGCACCAAACATCACTTATCTACAACCTAACTGAGGCACTGGGACACCAAAGACAAGTTATCAATTAAATTGTAATTGTATGTCAGGATGGAGTTGATATTTGTCTGGATAGTCCTTGAACTGCAAACTAATTTGAAACAGTAATGCACATATCAAATGTCACACTTCACCCGACAAAAGAGCAGTGCTCCAAAAGCTTGTGATTTTAAATGAACTTGTTGGACTATAACCTGGTATTGTGAGACTTCTGACTTTGTCCACCCCAGTCCAACATTGACATATCCAAATCATGTCAAACTAATTCAAGTATTCTGATTCCAACCCATAGTTTGTGTGTAAATACAATGATGAGCCATTCATTCATGTAATGAAAAAGACACACAGTCTGAGTGCTGTACTGAAGAATTACCCAAGATTGTGAGTACAAGACTCTGAAGTATAGTACAAATGCAAACCCTTCTAATTAAGGGGCAGAAGTTTTGCTATTGAGCCAAAGAAGGCAGTCGTGTTGGCTCAGTTTTCTCTCTTACCTACCTATAACCATGAGAATACTGCTACATAAAAACCTTCCATTATTGCATACGGTTGGCCATTCTTCATTTATTGGTCAAGACAGTGAATATTAACCAGCTATTTTGACTGAGAATGAAAACAGTCACAGCTGACCCCAACAAAATGTCTAAACGTGCCCATTTTCAAGTTGGAATCGTTGCATTGAAAGCAAGAGCTAATCTTCTGCATGGATTTCATCCAGCTCCCCCCAAGCAGCCACAAATGTGAAAGCTACCTCACACCTGTATTCTCAGAATGTCTTATATAGGGTGGAAAAATTACTGCCTTGCTCTTCCATGGTTAGAGTAAAGATGCACAGTCAGTGTACAGAGGGGACAAGATATATAAATAATTGCATCACATATTTCACCAAATAAATTGTAACAGAGTATGAAACACCAGAGTGGAAAATGAAAAAAAATCTTCGGACAGAGATTCTGTGGTATGGTCAACATTCAGTATTGTAACAAGCCACCATTATAAGCATCTGTATTTCACCAGTCTCTAGGAACCAGTAAGATGCTGGCCTGGAGGCAACATTCAGGTAAAGAAAATGAGATTCTTTGCAGCAGTGGGATAACAACACAACATTGCCATGGAGCTTCAGGGTGAGATAATAATCTGGAGAATAAGTTTGAAGACAAGGAGAAAGGTGGCAAATATTGAATCGAAATAGGTCAAGGAGCTGAAAGGTTACAGGATGGCAGAACATCAACAGACCAAATAAATGTAATGCAGGAGTAAAGAAACTTACTCAAGGGTTTCAACATAGGGCTGGAAGAAATTCTAGAAGTTGAGTGAGTCTCAAACCAAGATATATTTTGCAAATACAACCAAAGGTTTTAAAATTCAATGTACTGACAGATATGAATCAAAAACATAAATTACTAGAAAAATACAGCAGACCTAGCAGTATCTGTGGAGAAAAAAAAGAGTTAATGTTTCAGGTCCAGTGATCTTTTTTCAGACAGACATGAAGTAATACAAAAAAAGTACGTCAAGACAGAGGACACAATAGAGGATTCCACCAGGACATAGTATGTAAAATACTTCATGAGCTAAGTCTGAAGGTCACCAACCAGTGGGAAGGATGTAGATGAACAAATCTGCAAGGAAGTTACAGAGATGTGCAAAAAAGTATGGACTATATAATGAGGGCTTAAAAAGGTTTTATACATGAAGGTATAGGGCAAGGCTGAAGGATTAAACAAATGTTTTTCACCTTTCCCTACAATTCACCATAGGCCATGGTCCCATAGGAAGAAATTAAGTCACTATGAGGGTTTAAATTATGGAGGTGTTGTACAGACTATCTGTACTTAAAGTTGACAAGACACCAGGACTGGATGAGATGCATTAAAGCTACTGAGGGAATTGAAAACGGAAATTGCAGAGGCACTGGCAACAATTATTCAGTCCTCCTTAGATTGAGGATTGATGCCAAAGGTCTCAAGAATTGAAATTGTTACCGTCTTGTTCAAAAAAAGTCAAGCAACTACAGACTAGGAGGTTGGGAAACTTCTGGAAACAATAATGAGGGAGAAAATTAACAGTCACATGCACAAGTGCAGGTTAATTAGGGAGAGACAGCTTGATTTTTCTTAATGGCAAATTGTGTTTAATTAACTCGCTGGAATGTTTTCAGGATTAAGTCAATCCTATTGATGTTGTGCACATGGTAGTCTAGAAAGAATTTGGTACAGTGCCACACAGCAGACTGGTGAGCAAACCTATTTCTCATGGAATTAAAGCCAAAGCAGCAAGAGCGAGATAAAATTGGCTGAGTGATAGGAAACAGCACATAACAGTGAAATAAAGGTTTAGTACTAGAGCTGAAAATGTGTTGCTGGAAAAGCGCATCTGGTCAGGCAGCATCCAAGGAACAGGAGAATCCATGTTTCGGGCATAAGCCCTTCTTCAGGAATGAGGAAAGTGTGTCCAGCAGACTAAGATAAAATGTAGGGAGGAGGGACTTGGGGGTGGGGCATTGGAATTGCGACAGGTGGAGGGAGGTCAAGGTGAGGGTGATAGGCCGGAGTGGGGTGGGGGCGGAGAGGTCAGGAAGAA
>NC_057743.1:14032892-14033845 GCF_004010195.1 Chiloscyllium plagiosum | reverse complement strand
GCTGCGCTTTTCCAGCAACACATTTTCAGCTCTGATCTCCAGCATCTGCAGTCCTCACTTTCTCCTCTTAGTACTGGTGTTCCCAGGGATCAGTATTAGCACCTTTACTGAAGTAGCTCCATGAAGGCCAGTATCCCGTCACCAAGTCACTCTTTATTTACACGTGCACAGTACATGACACAGACCCAGATAGCTCAGAGCTCGTAGTGAACAGGACTACTGACGCTCTTGTTTATTTTCTTGTTTCTTTTTTTTCTTTTCCCTTTTTTTCTTTTCTTTTTGTTGTGTGTGTGTGTAGGTGTCGGGCACAACAAAGAATAACAAGTTTGTAAATCTTTATTTATATTCCATCACCAGGAAGCAAAGAAACACCCGAGTGGCCAGTGACAAGCAGTGCCCTTCTCATCAAAGGGCAATGCTGCGTGATCGAACAGTGAAGGGCAGGGCAGGGATTAAATCAAAATGGAGTTGGAAGGGGAAATGATGCACTCCACTCCCTCCGGCGCTCACCTCTCCCTGAACAACTTCAGGGTGTTGGTGGACACCGCGTGCTCCTTCTCCAGAGACACCCGAGCTCTAACGTAACCGCGGAAGAGGGGCAGGCAGTCGGCCCTAACGGCCCCCTCCACTGCCCGATGCCTGGACCTCTTTATGGCCAGTTTCGCCAGGTCCAGGAGCAGATCCAGTAGGAGGTCTTCAGACCTGCCCTCCACCCTCCGCAACATTCTGGTTATATTTTTTTCAGAACAAGCAGTTGAACACTTCTGTTTATTTTCCTTTCTTTAAATTTAACCCCCACACTACCACCTAAGTGCGGTACTGCTTATTTTTCCCCCAGCACCCATGGTGTGTGTGTGCAGGTGTGAGACACAGTGAAAGACACAAAGTGCACGAATCTTTATTCAAATTCCACCACCAGGAAGATAGGAAAACACCCGAGTGGCCAGTGACAA
>NC_057743.1:13974421-14030100 GCF_004010195.1 Chiloscyllium plagiosum | reverse complement strand
GTTAGATACAGAGTAAAGCATCCTCTACACTGTTCTCCCTCAAACACTCCAGGGACAGGGAAGAGACAGAGATAGAGTCAAGCTCCCTTTACTCAGAATGGTCTGATGATGTAATTCAATTTCTGATTCTGATGTCCTATTTCTCTCTCTCGCTGTAGGGTCCACCTGGTCTACCCGGATTGAAGGGGGTTCCAGGTAACAAGGGTGAGAAGGTGAGTGAGTTGGAATCTGCTAATTTGCAGCTGTCACCTGTGACTGTGAAACCTTCTGTTTCAGATGATGCTAAAACTGGATCAGTTTTTTTTCCCACGTGGAAAGACTGATCCAGCTTCCTCAAAGCCAGCTCAGAGTGGACAGAACCGCTGGCTCACTGTCTTTTTTTCTTCTTTTTTCCACACACACACACACACACACACACTGGTCCAGCTCCCTCAAGATTCGGCTCTCAGAGTGAATAGTCCACATGCCTGTTTTTTTTTGTGTGTGTGTGTGTGTGTGCAGGTGTGAGACACAGTGAAAGACACAAAGTGCACTAATCTTTAATTCAATTCCACCACCAGGAAGATAGGAAAACACCCGGGTGGCCAGTGACAAACACTGCCCTTCACATCAGAGGGCAGTGCTGTGTGATCCTGAAGAAGGGCCTGTGCCCGAAACGTCGAATCTCCTGTTCCCTGGATGCTGCCTGACCTGCTGTGCTGTTCCAGCAATAAAGTTTCAACATGTGTGATCAAAACAGTGAAGGGGAGGGTAGGGACTAAATCAAAATAGAGTTGGAGGGAGAAATGATGCACTCCACTCCCTGCGGCGCCCACCTCTCCCTGAATAACTCCAGGGTGTTGGTCGACACCGCGTGCTCCTTCTCCAAGGACACCCGGGCTCTAACGTAACCGCGGAAGAGGGGCAGGCAGTCGGCCCTAACGACCCCCTCCACGGCCCGCTGCCTGGACCTGTTAATCGCCAGTTTGGCCAGGATGAACATTCTGGTTATGTCTGTCAACCAGGGCTCCCTGATTGGACCAGGTTTACAGCCCCAGTCAGGGAACTTATATTCTATAGGAGATAGTAAGGACTGCAGATGCTGAAAACCAAAGTTAATAGATGTGGAGCTGGAAAAGCAGGTCAGACAGCATATGAAGAACAGAAAAGTCAACGTTTTGGGCCAAGACCCTTCATCAGGACTGATATTCTAAACTTGGATGACCATGTTCCAATCACCACACTCTCCTTTCCTGATATATATAAATGCCCTAGACCTTAATGTACAAACATGATTTCAAAATCCAGGGGTGATACAACATAGCATAAAACATCAAAAGGATGTTGCCTGGCTTGGAGGATTTGAGCTAAAGGGAGAGGCTGAATAGGCTGGGACTGTTTTCCCTGGAGCGTGGAGGCTGAGGGGTGATCTTATAGAGGTTTACAAAATCATAAGGGGCATGGATAGGATAAATAGACTAAGTGTTTTCCCTGGGGTGGTGGAGTCCAGAACTAGAGGGCATAGGTTCAGGATGAGAGGGGAAAGATATAAAAGAGACCCAAGGGGCAGCTTTTTCACTCAGAGGGTGGTATGTCAATGGAATGAGCTGCCAGAGGAAGTGGTGAAGGCCAGTACAATTGCAACAGTTAAAATGCATCTGTATGGGTATATGAATAGGAAGGGTTTGGAGGGTGATGGGTACTGGCAGGTGGGACTAGATTGGGTTGGGATATCTGGTTGGCATGGATGAGTTGGACTAAAGAGACTTTTTCCATGCTGTACATCTCGATGACTCTGTGATGGCCTCCTCCTGCTCTGAAATTGAAAGGCTTATGAATACACCAGTTGTGACCACTTTTACCACTCATTTGAAAGTGAATTTTACTTACTGTAAAATTGGTGATGGAAATTTAAAATTTCACAGAGATTACAATTTATCATTATAGACCTGTTAAATTATAGAAAACTATTAAGTGGGACCTGTGAGCATTTATGTAAAATCGCCACCCTCACTCTAATGTTAGAAACTAAACAGAAAAGGCTCTTGTGATGCAGTGGTAAAGTTCTTACTTCTGAGCCTGGGTTCAAGACCCACCTGCTCTAGAGTGTGTAATATCTCTCAGCAGTTTGAGAAGAAAATAAATAGATATTTTGCTTGTGCTGCTCAGAAGGAAGGAGCAACAACTAGATCAGAGATTGGAGATGAAGGTTAATTTTCTATGAAAAAGAAGCTGCCTTTAACGGGGGGGGAGGGGTAAATGCTTCCGCCCATATCAAAGATGGCGTTGAAGCAGCACGGCGGGACGTGCCCCGCAATGACGTCACTGCCTTCCGCTACAGTCATGTGACGGTGCTTGCAATCAGGTGACTCGTGGAGCGAAGGTCGCGGCTTTTCCCGGGGTCGCAGCAGCGTGTCGCCCTGATTGTGGTGGTGGGTGTCCTACCCGGTTCCTTCGGCCCTCCCGACCCAGGCCAGCCCGCTGCTCCCACCGGGCCTCCTATCCAGGCAGACACACTCGTTGCTTCCCAGTATGACCCATAAATGATGACCAAGTGCTGGAGAAACTCAGCAGGTCTGGTAGCGTTTGTGGAAAGAGAAACCAGTTAATGTTTCCAGTCCAGCCTGGGTTTTTTTAAAACTGGGGGTGGGGGAGGATGTGCTTTACATGATGGGCTTGTGTGCTAATGAGAAGAACCTGTTGGGAATATAACCTAGTGTGACTTTTTTAAAAATAAATTCCTGATGCAGGGCTTATGTCCAAAATCAGATGCTGCCTGATGTGCTGTGCTTTCCCAGTGCCACACTTTATGCTGTGTCAAGGAGTGCATAAAGCATGGACTCCTGGTCAACATCTGATTAAAAATAATATAATTGGTCATTAATTTGATTGCTGTTATTGGACCCTGTATTCTGGTTTGAAATGCTTGCCCATGTAACAGGGTGCATTTTCATGAAAAGTAATCAATGGGTTTAGTGTTTTTGAAGCCTTCTGATTATAAGTATACTGTGTAGAAGCTGGTCCATGTGGCTATTCTTCCTCTCTGAGCTGTGATAGCAAAACTTCAAACCTGTTGTTGTCCATGTTTAATGATTCTTGATTTTTTTTTCTAGTTGCAGCAGTCTTTCATCTTTAATATACTGTCATTCATTCCTGAAGAAGGGTTTATGCCCGAAATGTCGATTCTCTTGCTCCTTTGATGCTGCCTGACCTGTACTTTTCCAGCAACACATTTTTCAGCTCTGATCTCCAGCATCTGCAGTCCTCACTTTCTCCCTGTCATAATTACCCCTTTACTTTGTCCAAAATGGTGCACAAAGGGACTTTGTGTTCAGAATGGGAGAAATTTGTGCAAATGCAGATAAACTCTGGGAACACAAGATCGCCACGGGATTGGGTAGGTGAGTGGGAATAGGTTTTGAAATGAGACTGTACATAACCGATGCATAATTGCAAGTTGCTGCTGCTGTTTTTGAGTCATTTATTGAAATGTGGGCCCAGCAACTTGAGCCCAGTGATTCTGACACTCCAATGTTATAGTCTTCTGTGAAAAAGCAAGTATTTCTAACTGTAGAATGAATATATAAATTAGACAGACCAATCTGTAGCCTTCAGAAGACACCTGGCTAAGTATTTGAAAAGAAAGCCTTCTTTGGGCAATTGCAACTAGAAGATACTGGACAACTCATTTTACAGAACTGATGTGAGAGAAAGTGTACTGATGTGCTGCTGTCATTGTGGGATTTCTTCCAGTCTGAAATGTACTGTCTTTAATGGCTGCTTTTCCCCTCTCATTGTCAGCTGCACTCTTCCCTCCTTGAAGTTGTTGACTCCCTTGCTGCATGTGCTCCCATACCTTGTTGAAGTGTAGTTTTTGCTTTGCTTCCTTAACAGTGAATGCTGTCTGTCCATTTTCAAGTTAAGTAGAAATTGTAATTATAATTAGATCTAATCTATGGCTAATTGTAGCTGTCCTTAATCTGGCCAGATTGGTATTAATCAACTCTGCACATGACCATCTTGATCTACCTTGTCTAATCTTTCTGGTGATGTATCTATATCAATTTTAATTACAAAGCATTCATCTATAATTCAACATGAAGGTTTAGCCCATTGTGTCTGTCAGTTCTTTAAAAAGGATTGCCCAGTCCCTTCGAGTTGCAATTGCCTAGCAAATGTTTCCTTTTCAAATACTTAGCCAGTTGCCTTCTGAAGGATGTGTACTAGTCTGTCTTGTTTACATAATCATTATACTGTTAGAAATACATTTTCACAGAATACTGTCATATTGCTGTGTCAGAATCATTGCGCTCAAGATGGAGGGCCCACATTACAATAAATGCATCAATGTACAATTGTAAGTTATTGTTGATATGGTAATGTAGAGCCTCATTTACAAATCCAGTCCCACTCCCCAACCAATCATGTGCTGATTTTGTGCTCTCGCAGTTTGCCTACATTTGTACAAATATACAGTCATTTTCCTTCCTCTGATGCAACTGCACGCTGGTCATCAGTAACTCCAATTTCCTACATTGCAACAGTGAATACACTTTAAAAGTATCATTGTCAAGTACTTCAGGATGTCCTCAGGTTGTAGAATTTGTTATCCATCTTTCTTCCTTACCTGCACTTTGAACATACATGGGATTTGTACCAGATGAGTCTCTGTTTCCCTTTCATCTTTTAAGGCATTCTTTAAAGCTTTTCATTTCCAGCCCTAAAATGATGTGGTGTTGGACTGGGGTAGACAAGGTCAGAAGTCATTTGATGCCAGGTTATAGTCGAACAGATGCATTTGAAATCACAAGCTTTCAGAGCGCTGACCCTTAGTCAGGCGCAGTAACAAAGAGGCAGCACTCCGATAGCTTGTGATTTCAATAAACCAGTTGGACTAGCCTGGCTTCTATCTTGCCCTACATGTAGCTTGATGTCAATCTTTGTAATGTGCTTGTGGTGTTAAAGCTGCTAAGTAAATGCTATTTCCTTTTTTCTATTCAAGTTGTTGATAGCAGGAACTGATCCCCTCATTTTTACGTACAAGGGTTTGCTAACATTTTCCATGTAAGAATGTGCATCCAGTCACAAGGACCCCAAACCCTATAGTCTTGTCACTGAACATCAGGCCACTTGCTACTGTCTGCGCCTGTGTTTTAGTTTTTGTTTGCCTGTTTCAAGTTGGGAACTTAGAGTTTTGGAATTGACTTATCCGTGCTGATAGCTCAATTGTGAATAAGTTCTGAAAAGAAACTTGAGATGTATGTGAAACAGCAGGGACAGGGTGTCTGTCAAGACCATTTGTTTGGTGTAGGTCAATAAGCCAAGAGATTAAACTCAATTTATAGTCTTCTGTCACCTAAATACCAGATGGTGCTTGTTTTGTTCCTTTACTTGTAGCAGTCGCATGAATATTAAAAAAAAAATTCTTTGCCAGTTTAATGCCTCGAAGTCTCAAACATTTTTTAAAGCATTTCGCATACAAGGAATTGTTAAAATACAAAAATTCATTTGGAGGTGAATGTTAAACATTTTGGATAAGTTCTCAGAAGGACAAAATGTGCAGGCAGTTCATTCAACTGAAAGGGAGAGGAAAAGGGTTAACCTTATGGGTGGGATTCTTTGAAGCCAGCTGACTCAGCAGCTCTATTCTGTGCAGCGCTGAACATAAACCAGCTTGGACATGACATTCTCAAAAGATCCATTTGTTCTACTCAGTTAGAGAGAACCCTCAGTGCTTCTCGTTTGGAACTGGACAGTGAACAATTTCAGCAACAAACTGGTCCACAGAGGCTCCTTGTTGGAGGGGAACTGACCAGGCACATCAGCCTGATTGAAGCCCCTCTGTGAGCTTAAATGTTTACCCAGTGTGATACAATTTATTTCTCAACTACCACTCATCTACTGAACAATGGTGAACTATCTCCAGTAGCACGTTCCTTGGCCTAGGTTTTAGCCACGGCATGGTATTCACGCTGCCATCTTGATCCATGTA
The DNA here is from genome assembly GCF_004010195.1 of Chiloscyllium plagiosum. Taxonomy (NCBI): domain Eukaryota; kingdom Metazoa; phylum Chordata; class Chondrichthyes; order Orectolobiformes; family Hemiscylliidae; genus Chiloscyllium; species Chiloscyllium plagiosum. The sequence goes on along the minus strand of NC_057743.1, from coordinate 14,024,129 downwards.
ATCCCTCGAACTTCAAGAAATCTGGTTTCTGAGTCCAAGCAATCTAGTCCCTAACTGTTCTGATCTACTGCTTAGTCTTATTTGAATTATTGCACCCCTGTGATGAGGGGTTACTTCAGTGCTGTTGCCCCTTCTGTAAATAAATCCTAAATGAAAGCACCAAGGTATGTTGGTATGAGCACCTTGAAATGTATGCACCACCATAGTGGATGAGGCTTTTCCACTTTATGTACTCTCACCTGCCCTCCAGCCCTACCCCCTCCCCCAATAAAATAACTGAAGAACACAGAACATGGGGCTCACAATGATCAAATATGAACAGCCCTGATTGAGTGTGATTCTCTTATTGGAACATGTTTGGGGAGTTAGTATTATTCGACAATGCTGGGGGAAATGCACGATGACTGTAACACTTACTAATTGCCTTTGCTGAGCTGCTGTTAATCTCAGTGCCCCTGAAAGATCAGAGCCCAGAGTGATGATGGTTAGCTTTGCAGCCCTGCTTCAGTTGAAAGTGAGTACTTGGTGGGAGGGAAGAAGGAGCACAAAAGTAGTTCTGAAGTCGTTCTGAAGAAAGGTGACTGGACCCGAAACATTAACTTTGCTTTCTGGCCCCAGATGCAGCAAGACCTGCTGAGTTTTTTTCCAGCAATTTCGGTTTGTTTGTGGCACAAGTACACGCTCAACTTGCAATGTATTCTATTTTGCAGTAATCCAGTGCCATGGCAGTGTCAAATTCTGAATGGTCCCAGAAAGTAGCAGCATTCTATGCCAGTCCGTCACATTTTCTTGCCAGCACAACAACTGAGAACTTTGTTTACGATCTCCTGAGGGTCCTGGCAGATGAGAAGATCAGTGAAAACGTAAAGGTATGACACCACCCTGTCACTTTGCCTTCCTTTCCTGATTTAGTGAAAGATTGCTGTATTGAGAGAGCGCATGGATTGACTTTTGATGCTTTAATTTTCTCTGCTAATTTTGTAAATTCACAGTTTAAGATGCAATCTGATACCTCAACAAAGTGGCCATTTGTCACGTTTCAGCCCAGAGATCAGCAGGCTGTTTTAATCTCGCAGCTGAGGCCTGTCAAAGCATCATCCACTGTATACACTCATTGTGTTCTTTTCATCTGGGTAGCAGTTGGGTGGGGGGGGGAGGGGAGGTCAACTGGATCCCCTGTCTATTGCCCGGGCTAATGCTGATTTCCCAAACGCTGACCAGGTGTTGAAACTGGGATCTTCCTGAAGTATGTAAAGCTCTCACTGCGCAGCGTGACAGCTGAATTATTGGGAAGATGCCTCCTTTTGCTGTAAAACTGTTTCCAATTAACAGTGTAAACGTGCAGTCTGTCAGGGATCAGGTTCTGAGTTAATCTCCTTATTGGCTTTCAGAGGTCACTGAATCAAAATCTTTAAAAACCAGTGGGCAATGATAAAGGAAATACTTTAGATTATACTGGGATAGTGGTGCTGCCATTGCAAAATTCAGGCAATGAGGTTGCATTGTCCTGTAGTAATCTTTCATCTATTCCTTACAAACATTTTAAACAGTTGAATCACTCAATTAATCTTTTTTCTCATTTGTCACATCTAAGTCCTTAATATATTTGTTTACTTGCCAGGGTTTGGTTGGTTGGTTAGTTGTCTGGATAGCTGGTTTATTATACAGAGCAACAATAACCGTGTGGGTTCAATTCCCGCATGAGCCGAGTTACCATTAAAGACTCTCCTTCTCAACCTCTCTCCCCTCGCCTGAGGCATAGTGACCCTCAGATTAAACAGTCATCCATCATCTCTCTCTAATGGGAGAGCAGCCCTTTGGTCCATTAGGATAATGCTGACTTTACCTTCTGTCGTTCTCTGTATCCTCAATGCGTTGACATTAAGTCTCATCAGACCCCCTTCCCATATCAATTCATTCATCCCCAAAGTGTAACTTTCAGGAGTTTATTAATGCTAGCCAGCGTCTGCCCAGTCTTTGAATCTACAGCCTTTCAGAATTCAAGTTTGGTATCAGCTAATCACTAACTCTTTATTTATCTCACATCTGTTCTCGTGACCTCATCGTAGATTGCGTTCAGTGGGATCTGGGCTTCTCAATTTAGTCACCTGATCTTAAGAAAGATGTGGCAGAGAGCTGTACAATAATTGGTGCTCAGGGTCTGTAATATTTCTTGTCTGAATTTGCATTTCAGATACAGATTCTCGGGATAATTCAGGAATTCCCAGGATGGCTGTTCACCAGCTCTCGGGTGGCTGAGCAGGCAGCAGAGTCAATCTTCAGCATCTACTCACAGCTGCCCTTTGTACCCAAGTCGGTCAATCTGAAATGCCACTTGCTGCTTTCAGTCACCACTATAGTCATTGCCACTGATCACCTGACCAGCAATGTGAAAATATTGAACAATCTGATGACCCAACTGTTTGATGCAGTGTGTGACACTAATGATCGCAAATACGGGGGACATTTCAGGCCCCTCAGGGTCCTAGCGTGCGACTGCCTTCGAGAATTTGAAACATGTCACCCAGGGCTCCTGTCAAGAAAACTGGAACTTCTGCACACCCTCCAGCAAAAGGAAGTCAGTCCGCTGCACCAGGCCTACACGCTGCTGTATATCCAAGCGTTGAAAAATGCAGTCCGCGCACTCTCGGGGTCGCGCGATGTGTCAGATGGAGCCATCCGAGAATTGTTGACAAGGAACGAGGAAATCAAATGGAAGGTGATGGAAAAGCCACAGGATTTATTAGCCATCACCACAACCACCGATCTGACTCCATTACCGTCGACCATTGAGACAAAGGAGTTGAAGTCTTCAGTGACTCTGCTGTTGGAGGAGTCCTTCCTTCTAACTCCAGTATCCCAAGCTGCTTTGTTTCACGAATTGATCCAGGTGGTCCTTATGGTGCGCTCGCTTTCTCCAGCCATTTTCCGATCCCAGTTACTGCGTTTGTTTGGGACAATGGATATCTCCTTGATGCACAGCATGCTGCACATGAAGGCCAGCTTCACTGATAGTCTCTTCAGTGCCGAGGATGAGAACTTCCTGTTGAAGCGTCTGGTCTGCATGGCCCAGCATCCACTGCTCAGCAATTCTGTCAAGCTCTTCTACATGGACTGCTTGCTTCACTTTCCTGAAAACCGCCCCATTAACTCTAACCTGGAAGAGAATCTTCCAGTTTTGTTCACGCCAAAGATGGCGGCTTGCCTTTTCCCCACACTTTTTAACGACAGCAGCACAATGATGTCTCGTCTCAACCTGGTGAGTCTTATGTGCCTTGACAGTGCTGAGGAGGAAAGAGGACTTGCTGAGATCTTTGACTACCTTGTGTCCTTATACAAACTGGTGGATGCCAATGGAAGCCGAGGACATACTGTGACGTTTTTCCAAGCCGTGTACATATTTGTGAGTTGCTTCCATGCCAGTGAAATGTATATGTCGGAGCTGACTCAATATATGGTTAAGCTGTACCAGAGGCATTGCACCTTAGCTCCACACATGATTAATCTCATAGACAGCATTCAGCACCTCTTTGAGGATTCCAAATGGCCTGTTTCACTGGGGGAGGCTTTGCGCAAGCTGATTGTGGAACTCCCACCAAAGCAACTGTCTCCTCATAAACTCATATGGCACCTCAAGGTCCTAGCAAGAGTGGCCAAGGAACCCACCATATTGCAAAAGACAACAGTTCAGTTTTTACTGAATGTTGTTCAAGCTTCCGACCTGTGCAGGCAGGGTGATTGGAGAATGGGTAACTCAGTGCTGTCAGTGTGCAAAAGCATTCTGCATCACCAGAACGTGGAGCCCATCTTCAGTGACCTTGCAGACCTCCTGCAGCACGTTCATGCCCAGTTCCAGGACATTGACATTCAGGACCATGCCCATTTCTATTATGCCTTACTCACCTGCCTCTCCCACGAGAAGCTCGCAGGAATCGTGGCACCGGGGACAGGGAACTGTATTCGGGCAAAGGCGCGATCACTCTCATCCCTAATGTCAGAGAGTGCAGATCACTCCATCTCTGTTCTTCCAATAAAACACCCCGTACTGAAACTCATTCCAGTCCCAGAAGAAGGCTTTTCCAATCTCGGTCCTGCCGGAGACACAACCGTGAAGGACTTTGAAGAAGATTCCTTACAGAACTACTTGAACCAATTCCAAAATGTCGGATTTGCTCCTACTATTGTGATGAAATTCCATTTGACTTTTGCTGAGGAAGTCGATCCTGAGTATCACAAAATCTACACTGTGCATCTCTGTTTTGACCTGAGGAGTACCCACTACGAGCCACTGAGTGATCTCCATGTACCCTGTCTCTTCCTAAGCAGAAACCCTCATGTTTTCTCCTTGGCTTTCAAGCCGCATCTACCTTTTCCCGTCACTTTACACACGAGAGCAGTCTTTACCAGGGAGGACGGCAGTACGTGTTGTAGCCAGCTTGAACCTGTTGACATCGGTTTCGCCCGTTTGTTCCTGGCCCTTCCCGTTCCGACAAATTGGCCGCTGGAAATGAAGGCTCGACTCTTTAACCAGTTCTGGGAATCCTTGCTCCAGACTGGATCCAGCCAGTCTGTTCTCAGTCGCTTCTGCTTTACGACAGTTCAGAGACCGCTGAGTGAACTCGTAAACCTGCACTTTCAAAAATATGTGGTTTCGCAGCAGTCAGACCCAGAGTCTTACAAGGTTTTTCTGTTCCTACCCCCTCGAGTCCACCTTTTGCTCAGTCTGGAGCAGGCGCACGATATGGCAAAGGTTGATATTGTCACTGATAACTGGCAGCTTTTACCTTTCATTAATGCTTACCTGATTGACATAACGTCTGAAAAATAGCTGCTGCAAACTTGTCATCTGAACACAGTGCAGCCATTAAACTCTTTCTGTTTGGTACCACTTTAAATGTACTTCCTTCTTCAAGCAGCGAGGTTGTCTTCTGAGGATTACTGCTGAGTGTGTAATAACTGAGTTGTTGAGTGTGCAGAATTTTGAGACCATTGCTAGGGTAATACCCATTCTGTTTCCTTTTAATGCAAGTGAGTCTTAAAGGCCTAGAATTTACTCAATGCGGGGAGATTTGATGCCCTGAAAATTCCCAGTTTGGACATTTCCCAGGCTGGGGTGAATTAGGCGCTATTAATTCAGGTCATTATAGAACCTAAGTAAGAAATGCTGGAAGGTTGGATAACATCAAACTGTCCAGATTTCTAGTTGGTGAAACAGTACCGCCCTTCGACAGTCTATAGATCAATTGGAAAGGATAGGATCCATGTTGGAAATGATACCTGTTGTAACTGCAGAGTCTGTTGCTTCCTGTCCAAACTTACACAGGAAATACATTGTGTTAGGTAAGGTACAGGAGGGCAGTTAGTGCCACTGTAAGTGGATTGTATTTGATACCTTCAGAAGTGGAGGGATTGACGGTGATGAGGAAAATAAATTGTTCAACTGCATCACTGCTACCGCACAGCAGCAGTGACCCAAGTTCAAGTCCACCCTCAGTGTGGAGTTTGCACATTTTCCCCATGTCTGCTTTGGGTTTCCTCTGGGCGCTCCAGTTTCCTCCCACAGATCAAAGATGTGCAGTTTAGGTGAATTGGCCATTGTTAAATTGCCCATATTGTCCAGTGATGGACAGGATAGGTGGATTAGCCACGGGAAATGTGGAGTTAGGGTGGGTCTAGGTAGGATGCTTTTTGGAGGGTTGATGCAGACTCAATGGGCTGAATGGCCTGCTTCCACGCTAGGGATTCTATGATCAATCAGTATTCGCCAATGTTTGCTATTTTCCTTTTCACCTAATTTTGATATTGTAAATATGGGGAAACAAATATTTTTATATAAAGCTTGGTATTTCTGTTATTTGTAGTTTCCTTGTAATTTTATCCTAATTCTGTCACATTCTGAAGGGAAGCCATATGAGAGGGTGCCTATAAAACAATATATAAATCCAGAGTTTGGAGCATACAAAGCCTCTGCTTTGATAAAGCCCCATTTCTTTTTTCTCCTGTCTGAGATACTAAACCAGAGAGGTGTCCGGCCTGCTGCGTTAATGGGAAAATTGCCTGCTGTGGTAATGCATTGGTCACTGCTCAGTCTGAGTGTCTCTGAGCAGCTGTCTGACTCCCCTTCCACACCAAATCAATCTGTCTTTGTACTGTTCCCAGGATAGAGTTGGAAACCATGGGAGCACAGCTGACTTTAGGGTGAAACGAATACAGCATGAAGTTCCAGTTGTGGCCTTACTGAAATAACCATTTAGTTCTATCAGCATCTACACGAGCTAAGATCCTCTATGTGCTCCCATTGATCTGTGTGAATCAGCGGTGGGGTAATCATTGACTACGTTACATAACTCTTCACTTATCAAGGCATTCTCTTGAAAAATGAACAAGTGAATGGCGATCAGTTATTTCAGTGAGTTGAAACAGGCGCAATGTGTGTAAATGTCCTTACTGTCTCCAAAGAGAGGGGCCTCCTTATTAATAAATATAGTTTCCAGTACATGGAAACGTGCTACATCAGTGTGAATCCAATTGCGAATTCTAGGCAGCCATACTACTGTTTCTCTCTCCGGTCTGAAAACCAGTCACACTATTCTGTTTCCTGTCATTCAGTAACATTTGTACTGATTCTGCCAATGCCACATTTATTCTACACGGCTCAAATTTGAAATCTGTGATGTGACATGTTATGAAATATCTTTTGAAAGTCCATGAAGGCTGTATTAATTTTACTTGCTACATCTCTCCCCTACCTGTGCAGTTTTTGATACTTAAACACAAATTTCCCTCACTGATCCTGCGCTGACTTTCCCTAACTATTGAACCTATGCTAAAGCAATTTTTAATTTTATCCTCGAATGCTATTTCTAAATGCTCACTTCTGCTACCCCCCCCCCCGACACAAATGCACACATTTAGCTGATAGGATGAATCTAGCAAGTACAAACCAATAACCCACTTTGAACAATGGTATAATATTTGCAATTCTCCATTCTTTGGCACCACCCATTATCGAAGGAGAGTTGGAAGATTATGACTCAAACTGCCCACCCTTCAGCATCCTCCAATATATTCCATCTCGTCATAATTTATAAAGGTTTATGGCAATCATCCTTTTAAATACCTCCCTGTTTATTAATTTTCAGCCTATGAGGAATCTTAATTATCCCCTTCAATGACTTTGGCAGCATCTTCTTTGATAAGGATATAAATTGTAAGGTTTGGATCTTTTATATTTGATTAAATGTGTCTGATTTCTGTCCTGTGTGTTTCCTAGAGTGTGGTGCCTGACAATCAAAAACTAAAGTGAAGTAAACAATTATAAGCATCAGATCTGACATTTTAAAGCATTGAATAAAACCCCTGTCCTATGTGTAAGGAATCAAACACACAAACTCATTTTATACCTTGGCTATCTCTCCTGTTGTGTATAGATCTCCTTTCTGAACCCTGACTGGCACACATCTCCACTTCCTTCCCTGCCTCCCCAAACTAAGTTAGGTTGCTGTTGCTATGGCTGTCAAAAATTGGTGATCGTCCTAATTAGCACACTTTCTAACAACACATTTGAATACAGTGACAGCCTAGATTGTGGAGCCATGTCACAGTATATCAAAGCCTTCAGGCAGAGGATCTGGATTTTTTTTTAGAAAATGGGAAGAATAGCATCACAACCACCTGAAAGATGTTAACCCACTCTTTACTGGGCTTGAGAAAGTTAGCCCTTGACTCTTGTAACCAAAGCATTTTTTAAAAAAAAGTTGTCCATCATTTATTGTGAATTGAGACATACTGTTCCTGTCCCAGTACAAGTGTTTTTTTTTCCTATGAGCCTGTTGTAGATCTTGTTACTTGACATTTGCAGCATCTGACTAGGAACATAGAGAGCATTTGTTCTTAACGAGTTGGAGATTTGCTCTGGAAGGAAAGCCCCCCCATTTAAGATATCTATGTCATGCACAGCTGAAGCATCTGCAGCCACCTTCAACAGAACTACCAAGTGGATGATCCCTCTTGGCCTGCTCCATAGATACCCTGCATCACAGATGCCAGTCTTCAAGTAATTGGAGTTTACTCCACCTACTATCAATAAACAGCTGACAGTACTGGATTCTGCAAAAGTTGCAGTCCTCGTCTGCAATATTGACAGTTGTCATATTGAAACCTCACAATGAACTTTGAGAGGAAGTGGTGGATGCAGGTACAGTAAAACATTTAAAAGATATTTGAATAAGTACATGAATAGGAAAGGTTTAGAGGGATATGTGCCAAGTGCAGGCAGATGGGACCAGTTTAGTTTGGGATTATAGTTGGCATGGACTGGTTGGACTAAAGGCTCTGCTTCTGTACCTAACAATGTAGAAAATTGTGCAGGTCTGTCCACAAAAACCAAGGCAATCCAATCTTAGCAATTACTGCCCCAGCAGTCTGCTCTTGATCATCAGCAAAGTGATGGAAGGTATTACTGACGGCTGTATCTATAAACTGCTAGCTTATGCTCAGTTTGGGGCTTGGCTCGAGCTGCCAACTTCCTGACCTTGTTCCAACCTGGCTATCTACATTCCCTAAAGAGCTGAGCCCCAGAAGTGAGGTGAGAATGACTTCCCTGGACAGTGAGATGGAATGTGACTAAGAATGGCATCAAGGAGCACTAGCTACACTTGGAGTCAATGGGAATCCTTTTGTGTATGTGTATTTGGGGGGGCGGTGAAGAATCTCTGTCGTCGAAGTCATACCTAGCACAATGGAAGATAATTGTGGTTGTTTGAGGCCAAACATCTCAATCCCAGGACACTGGTTCAGGAGTTCATGTTAGGGCCTAACACCTTAGGCTGCTGCAATACAGATGTTCCCTCCTGTATTAAATCAGAAGGGAGATTTGCAAACGGTGTTGAATTATTGCACAGTCTTCAAATATTGAAGCAGTCCGTGCCCAAGTGCAGCAAGACCTGGACAACATTCAGGTTTGGACTGACAAGCAGCAAGTAAGGTTGACATCATTTCAGTGGCAGGCAATGACTGTTTCCAACAGGGAGAATTGGACACTACCCCTCCATGATTGGTGCTTTATCATCACTGAATCTCCCAACTGTCAGCATTTTGGTTACTATTTACCAACCATATAAATGCTATGATTACAAAGTAGATCAGAGGCTGGGAGTTCAGCAGCAAGTAACTGCCGCACCTCTTCTCACACACACACACACCCCAATAACTCCCCTCACCTAGCTTCACCAAAACTCAAGAAGCTTGACACCATCCAGACCAAAGTAGCTTATTTGATTGGCATGCTTCAACATTCATATACTCCACCATTGGCACATACACATAGCAGTATGAGCCATCTGCAAGGTACACTGCAGCACCTCATCAAGGCTCCTTCAATAGAACCTTTCAAATTCATGACCTGTACAACCTGGAAGGGCAAGAGCAGTCGATGCATGGGACCATCCCCAACTGAAAATTCCCATCTATCATAAACAATCCAGACTTGTGTATCTATCACTGTTCCTTCATTGTCATTGTCAAAATCCTGGCACTACCTCCCTAACATCACTTTGGACTTTCAAGCAGCTCATCATCACCCTCCCAAGCAATTAGGGATGGCACCAAATAGTGACCTCAGCAATGCTCATACACCACAAACAAGAGCATCATGCTCGCGCAGTTCAGGTTGGCTTGACAATATGGCTCCTTCTCCTGTGACCTCTACAAATCTGCTTCAGCACCAATCTCAGAAAAAATCTCAGTCTGCACTAAGTGCTTTTGAATCCCTGTAGAAAGGAGAATGTGAGGACTGCAGATGCTGGAGATCAGAGCTTAAACACCAGAGGTGTTCTCTGAAACGTTCCGCACGTAGGCGGCCTGTCTCCCCAATGTATAGGAGGCCGCAGCGGATGCAGTACACACAGCACCTCTGGGACACCCGCACCAACCAACCCAACCGCCCCGTGGCTGAACACTTTAACTCCCCCTTCCACTCTGCCAAGGTCATGCAGGTCCTTGGCCTCCTCCATTGCCAGACCATGGCAACACGACGCCTGGAGGAAGAGTGCCTCATCTTCCGCCTAGGAACCCTCCAATCACAAGGGATAAATGCAAATTTCTCCAGCTTTCTCATTTCCCCTCCCCCCTCAACTTTTTTCAGTCCCAACCCTCAAACTCAGCACCACCTTCTTGACCTGCAATCTTCTTCCCGACCTCTCCGGCCTATCACCTTCACCTTAACCTCCTTCCACCTAACGTATTCCCAGCACCCCTCCCCCAAGTCCCTCCTCCCTACCTTTTATCTTAGCCTGCTTGGCACACCCTCCTCATTCCTGAAGAAGGGCTTATGCCCGAGATGTCAATTCACCTGTTCCTTTGATGCTACCTGACTTGCTGCGCTTTTCCAGCAACACATTTTTAATCCCTGTAGAAACCCTGACTGAAAATTCCGTGTGGAATTGGGGCAGAGTTTGCACCAATGCCCATTAGGATTAGTATGAAACTACTCCAATTTATTTTACCTTGTATCAACCACTGGCCCTTAGGTAAAACTACCACATTGTAGCTATGTTGAGCTGTTGTCTATGATGTCACACCCATTCTGTAATAGGCCAAACGTTTACTTCTCTCTTTGATCGTCAGTTTTCAAAACTCAAAGTTTATTTCCATTGTAGAGGGGATTTCAGTAAACTGATGGCTGTGTGAAACACATCAGTCCCTTCACACACTACACAGCATTAGAATCACAGTTTCCGTCACTGCATGGGTTTCTTTCGGGCGCTCCAGTTCGCCCCCACAGTCTAAAGATGTGCAGTTTAAGTACATTGGGAGGAATTTAGAGTATGGAGCTTAAAGGGTCAGGGTCCAATCGTTTACGACAGAGTTTCGGAAGAACCTCTTCACTCAGAGTTGAAAGTCTTTGGACGTGTCTACCACCGAAGGTTGCAGATGTACCATCGTTGAATAGAAGGCAGCAGGACAGATTTTTGGTTTGAGAGATATGGTAACAGGCAGAAAAGGGGAGCTGAGATAAAAATCAGCCATGATGAATGGATGGAGCAGACCTGAGGGACTGTATAGTTTCCTACTGCTTATTTTTAATATTCTTATTTCATAACAATTAACAATAGTGATACCTTTGGGGTGAGCAATTTATAACCAGGTCCCTTGTTATCACATTCAAAGTGCAGGTAAGTAAAATAATAACTTAGTCCAATTTGCTAATTTCATCTGTGTATCTGAGAACCTCAGGTGATTATAACTATTTGTGTTGTTTGGCATCATGCAGGAAAATGAAACCTTCCCTTCTTAACCAGGTTTGCTGTCGCTGATATTAGCAGGTAAATGCTTATTGTTTCCTTATGCTCATCCCTGGTGTGTTATTTTATACAACGCTGCTCCAATTCCTATACATAGAATACTACCTACCCTCTGATGTAAACAAACAAAAGGGAAATCAAATGAAAATATCAGTGTTAGCGCGCAGTCATTTCCAGGCTGTGTTGCTGAAAGAAATGGAACCATGAATTACAAAGAAATAGGCATGAAACAAGGTTTTAAAATTATCCCGCGTGACTGTCAGAGAACTCGGTATTTTCTGGAATCAAAGCCGCTTTTTCAGGAGGCGTTTGGATCTTTGTGGCTGTTCTTGCTGGCAGGGAGAATCATTGGCTCGAGTCCGTGGAAGTTGGGCTCTGTGTTGTGTGGCAGTGTCTGCTGCTGGGTCAGGAGCTTCTTAATGAGACCAACTTCGGAATCTCTTTTCTCTATCTCCTCGTACGGTGTCCATGACATGTCAGGCTGCAGCTTGTACGCACCAAGGAACTCATGAGGTGGGCTCGGCCCCCAATCCTAATGTGAATCATAAATAAAGAACAGGTTGAATAAGAAGATCAAGATTTGAATATACAATAACTTTCACAGCCTCAGGTCATTCCAAAGCACTCACGTGCCAAGGAAGTACTTTCAACATTGAACAGTACAACACAGGAACAGGCCCTTCATCCCATTATGTCTGTGCGGCCCTAAACTAATCCCATCTGCCTGCATATGGTCTATATTCCTCTATTCCCTGCCTGTTCATATGTCTCTTAAAATGGTGCTACCATATCTGCTTCTACCACCTCCCCCTGACACGACATTCCAGGTACTTGCCACATCTGTATAAAACACTGTCCTTGTACACCTTCTTTTCATCTTCCCCTTCTCACTTTAAACTTATCCCTCCTCTTGTTTGACATTTCCATCCTGGGAAAGAAACCTACTGTCCACCCTACCCATGCCTCTCATAATTTTATGTACTTCTGTCAGGTAACCCCTCAGCCTCTGACACTTCAGCGAAAACAAACAATCCAAGTTTGTCCTTATAGGTCATACACTCCAAGCCAGGCTGCAATACATGTGGATCTCCTTCCCTTTCCTTGGAAATATTTAAACCCAGCTGACCTTTGGTGAAAGGATGGAGAAGTACCGCTGGCCAGAATCCCGCCTGTACATGAAGTACACTGTGCCTGGCTTCTTCACAACATTGCAGGCAACGTGATGGAGATCTGCATCCCTCTTGGCCTCTTCCAGGACCTGGACAGAATGAAATGTTACACCAGATCGGATCATTGAGGAGCAGTACTATAAATGATGTTGCCACTGATAGTGAAGATGGGAAAACACTAAGCATAATTCATGTCAATGTAAGAGAAGCTGAAGCAGGCGTTCTGGCTGTTTGGGATAGAGTTCCAGGATTTTGGCCCAGCAGTGGTGAAAGATGCTGTGTGACCTGGAAGGGAACTTAGTGACGGTAAGGTTCCCAATGACCTGATGCCCATGTTTTTTCCAAATGCTGGGAGCTCAGTAGAGTCCAAATTGAGGGGCAGCAGGCCACTTAATAGCTCATGGGATCTTCACAGGCAGCCTGCAAGAAGCTTCAACTGTTTTACCAAAACAGCATCTTCCACACATAAAACCTTTTAAAATATCTGATAAGGTGATAAAAGTCTAGCTATACTAGTCCTGTTAGGGACTGGAATCATTGCTTGTGAAATCAGACATTCCCAGTGTAGACAGGAACAGAAGACAGGGGGTAGGGCACAGAGATGTGACACTTGAAACAGCTCCACAAAGGCTGGTATCCCGTCACCAAGTCACCCTTTATTTACATTGCTCAATGTATGATACTGACCCAGTTAGCACAGCCAGCTCTCAGAATGAGCAGAGTCCTTGATACTCCTGTTTCTACCTGTCAGCCAAGGCTCCCTGATTGGACCAGGTTAACAGCCCCAGTCAGGGAACTTGTTTAATGATGGCATGGTGTGCAATCTTCTCCTCATTAGCAACTCTGCAGGAGCTTTCTCTGTCGTTGCATGAGGGATGGTCCTATAATCAAACAGGAACTGGGAATTTGGTAAAGCTGTAGGCTGTTTCTTTAAGCCTGCCTTCGAAGTTTGGATTGCTCTTTCCACCAGACCATTGAACGATGGATGGTATGGTGTTGTCCTTACATGCCAAATGCCATTCAACTTTAGGAAATACTCAAATTCACTGCTGGTGAATGATGGCGCGATGTCTGTGACCAACCCCACTGGGAATCTGTGTATTACAAAAGATGCAGCTTTTCAATCATCACCCCTCCCCCGGGTTTGATGAATGAACTCTATACACTTCTTACCACTTTGAATAGGCGTCCACAGTGACTACAAAATGTAGAACCCAAGAAAGACCAGCATTTTCGAGGTGTAACCAACTCCAGGGCTTACCCAGCTAGTCCCTCAAATGTCAGGGGGGGGGGAGCTGCTGCAGTAATTTTTGTCCTTGTTGACACTCTGCGTACTGCCCCACCAATATGGCTACATCGGCATCCAATCCTGGCCACCAGCCATAATGTCTTACCAACATCTTCATTTTGGAAGCCTCTGGATGATCCTGGTGGAGATCAGCCAGTACCTGCGGTGACCTTTGATCACTGTCATTCCCCATAATAATATGCTGCTCTCTGTGATGACCTAGTCTCACCGGATCCAGAAAGTTTTCAACTCTGGTTGTGGTGGCCATTGTGTTTCCCCCATCACCAGCAGCTGTTTTGGTTTTGCCAGGATGGAATCTTTCTGTGTCCACAATCTGATATTGTCACGGTGACCAGAAAGATTTAAACCAGAACAGACTCTTCCAGGGGTGGCACCACCGGTGGTGCATCCTTCAGTAGGATGCAACTCAAAGCATCTGCATTTGGACTTGGCCCTCTTGGATGATGTTCCAGTTTGTCATTGTACACACTCAGAATACGAGCCCACTGCTGGATTTGACCTGCGGTTATGGGTGGCACAATCCTGTCCTCTTTAAGTAGCCTGAGCGGAGGTTTCTAATCCTTTACTATTGTAAATTTACATCCAATGGTACTAGTGGAACTTCCTCACACCAAAGATGACCGCCAAACCTTGCTTCTTTATCTGGGTGTCTTTGCGTTTGGCATCAAAGCTCAGGAAGCATACAATATTGGGCGTTCTTCTCCGTTGGGCCACTGTTGAGCTGACACTCCCCCGATGCCACATAGGAAGACATCGCATTCTCTTGGCCATTGAAATATCTCCACAAAGGCCAGTCTTGTCACCGAGCCGCCCTTCATTTACACACAATACATGACACTGACCCAGCTCCCTCAGCCTGCTCCTGGAGTGAGCACAGACCCTGACATTCCTGCTTATACTTGTTTAAAATTATTTTTTTCTTTGTAACATACAGGCCCCAGGCAGCAACAGCAGTGGCCCAGGCAGAGTCCAGGCTGCAGCAGCAGCAGCGATGGTGGTGGCTGCCAAATAGCTTGGCATAGCTCAAAATAAAGAAAAAACAAACACAAACAAACAATAAAGAAACCCAAACAAAAAAGAAACAAATATCTTTCCTAAACAAAGGGGGAAAGAGACAAAGAAACGCCTCTTCTCCACCTCAGTACGAGCAGGAGCACACCGACTGTAGCAACACTCCTGCTTACATCTGTCAGCCAGGGCTCCCTGATTGGACCAGGTTAACCAGGTTCCCCAATCAGGGAACTCATATTCTATGAGGTCCACTTGGCTGACCTTGTTGCAATGAACATTAAGATGCTGCATTCAGGGATGTGGCACTCAGGAATGTGAAGAGGAGAGGAGACCTTGCCAGGCTATAATCTCTCACACACTCTGTATAAATTGGGTGAACAAAATACACAAAAGGTGGAATTTAAAGTTCCTTATTTTGGGAAATGGACCAAGAATTAACTAAAGAATGTCAGCAAATGTTTAGTCGACTTCATCTTTTGCCCTTTCAGGTTTCTGAGTGCTGGGTTTCAGTGGCCCTGGTTTCCAAAGTCACGCCTGGCACAAGAGGCTGGTCAAACCGCCCGTTGCCAAGACCTTGGGAACTCATGGTGCCAGGTTGAAGACTAAAGAGTATCTCTCGCACATAAATGCAGTTTGCATTTAAATAATGACCTTGTTGTAGTTAAGTGCCCGAAGACAAGTTTGTTAATTCAGGCAAACTGAATAAAAAAAAACTATTAGCACAGACGACCAAAAGAGATAGTCTTAAAGCAGGAGAAAGAAGCGTAGAGGTGATGACGTTTGGAAAGGGAGTTCCGGACCTCGATGACTAACGACAAAGTCACCAGAGACAAATGTAAATGATGCTGTTGGTGAGCCTGGAGGTCAGATACCATCATTTTGTTCTGATTGCCAACAGTTTGAGAGCTCGACCCACCCTGTCCCCAAGGCCCAGACATTGCTCAGTCTGTGTCCCAGTAAAACACACTGACAATGGAGAGGCCAGCCATCAGCAAGTTAAAATTACAGTTGTGATCCCGGCTATCCAAGTGACCCCCAATTCTATCTGGGAATGTGGACGAGCCGCATTTACAATGCCTGTGCATAGGTCAACCTAGAACCATATTAAATTTCCTCTTGCTTCCTTTCAGGCATCTGTCAGAACCGGGTTAACCAAGTGAGGTCAAGGACCTGAAGAATTGGGACAAGACTAAAAATAAAATGGCACGGGTGGTGGTGGGGTGGGGAGGGGGGGGCGAGATGATACAGAACTCGAAGACTCCTCTCACCTTTCGGGCTTTCTCTTGGAGATACTGGATTTGTTCAGCGATCACAGTCAGTCTATTACAAGCATTGGCGTGTACAAACTCATCCGCCTGGAAATACAAGGACTTACATTTAGTGCTGTAAGAGTTTGAAGTTAAGTTCACCAAGGCATTTTGTCCCACATTGGTCTGCCAGCCTGAACACTGGGTAGCGACCATCCCCCAGCCAGCAATTCACCCATTCCATTAGCAAGTAATCGTACACACATGAACAGGCCATTCAGCCCCTCCAACCTGTACTGCCATTCAACCGGATCATGGTTGATTTGTGATCTAACTCCACCCACCTGCTTTAGTTCCATAACTGATAATACTTTTGCCGAACACAGGCTTGAAATTCTGAACTGATTGCGACAGCCCTTTGGGGTCATTGAGTTCCACATTGTTCAAACCCTTTGTATGAGCATACACTACTCAATATCACCCAGAATGATGTAATTTTAAGGTTATTTCAGAGCTTGTAAAACAAAACAATTCTGCAAGTACCCAATTCATTCCCTTGTCATCCACCTATTGTGGTTTACTGTAAACATGGATTTGGTATTTCAGAAATACTGAGGGCAGCTCCCCACTCTGAGTCAATGGTCTATTTTCTGCCCACAGAAAAGACTCTGAGCTTCCAGTTGCCTGCCAGTTTAACACCCCATCCTGTTCCCTGGCCAATATCTCCGTCTCAGGCTTTCTGCAGTGCTCCAGCGAAGCTCAGTGCAAATTGGAAGAACAGCACCTCATTTTACACTTGGGGATCCTGCAGTCCTCTGGACTCAAAATTGAACTCAACAACTTTAGGTCTTGAGCTCTCCCATGTCCTTACCTCAATCCCCACGCAACAGCCCTTGTTATCGCATAGTCTGCTATTATACACAACCCACTGTTAGCCACTAACTGTCCCCATTACTAGCTATTCACCCTCCTTGCCAGATTATTATCCACTCCTTTGTCCAACTGTTTTTCTCTCTCTTTGTGCTCTATCACCACCTATCGTTTACTCCTCACCCCACCCTACCTTCTGCATATACTCAACATTTTCCTAGTTATCCTCAGTTCTGAGGAACGGTCTCTGGACCCGGAACGTTAACTCTGATTTCTCGCCACTGATGCGGCCAGAACTTTTCCATCAATTTCAGTTTTTGTTTGGGTCTAATTTCTGCACTGAGTTGAGAGACTGGGAGCAAAGTATAATGTAGGGTTTACAACTGGGCATGGGGACTCGGGAGGATGCAGAGCAGAGGATAAACAATATAACCAGCCGACAGAAAATGCGTGTCTGAGCAACAGGATTTACTTGGGTCATCTGCCAATTGAGCAGGCCCACACATGGGGAGGGGGTAAAGCAGCTGGTTCAACATGCAGCCACCGCAGTTTGTAAACCTGCTCCAGCGAGGGCGGGTTCATCACCGGGGAGTTTTTGAAAAGTTTTTCTTCTTTTTCCACTTTTGCGACCGCATGCAACTGAAAATAAAAGCAGATTGGAAAACACCCAAAGTACATAACAGCGACAGAACAGAAACCTTCAGCGCCTTCACACAGAATTGAAAAGCAGGACAGAAGGAACATCAAGAGATAAGATCAGGGAGAGGCTGGGAGGAATTTGATGTTATCGTTGATGCAGCCTCAATCTCATTTTAAAAAGGGAATTCAGTTTGCATCTGAAAAGCTCATTTTAATTGGAACAGGAAGTTGTATTGAGAAGAGGTAGTTCTGAGTTT
Source organism: Chiloscyllium plagiosum (assembly GCF_004010195.1). Classification (NCBI taxonomy): domain Eukaryota; kingdom Metazoa; phylum Chordata; class Chondrichthyes; order Orectolobiformes; family Hemiscylliidae; genus Chiloscyllium; species Chiloscyllium plagiosum. Next base: position 14,006,324 of record NC_057743.1, on the reverse strand, counting down.
GAAACCACACAGTGGTGCAGTGTACTGGGTTAGTAATCCAGTGACTAGCTGGTCCAATGATCCATAGAAACAGAGAATAGGAGCAGGAGTAAGCCATTTGGCCCTCTGAGCCTGCTCCCCCATTCAATATGATCTTAGCTGATTATCCAACTCAGTAGCCTGTTTCCCTCTCTCCCCATAGGGCAAGCCATAATGTGGAGGTGCTGGTGTTGGACTGGGCTGGACAAAGTCAGAAGTCACACAACACCAGGTTATAGTCCAACGGGTTGACCTGAAATCAGATGATGAAGGAGCAATGCTCTGAAAGCTTGTGATTTCAAATAAACCTGTTGGATTATAATCTGGTGTCATGTGACTAATGATTTTGTCCACCTCATAGGGGGAGTCTGCTCCCCTAGAGACCTTGAGTTGATTTCCCATGGTAGTTACAAAGATTAAAAAAAGGTGGAATCAATAGCCTAATGCTGTCAAATGTGCTGATAAAAATCCAACTAAGTTTTTAGGGATGGAAAGCTGATGTACTGCCCTGGTCTGACCTGTGTACAACGCCATAAACCCACCTGGACATGCTCCACTCTGTGAAATGGTTTAGAAAACACTAAGCTGTATCAGCTAACACAGCATTAAGGAAAGGCCTTTTCAGGGATTTTGTGATGAATGTGAAATTATAGCCTTTCCAGTCATTGATCAAACCCCAAATATAAGTTTGAAGAGGAGGCTGGATATCCCTGTTGACTGAAAGCAGGACAATTCATTGTTAGTAAATGCTTTAGGCACGAACAGGTCACAGCAAGATTACGTGCCATTTTAATCAGAGGAACATCAATGGTTGCTACCTCATCCAGTGATTAATGTATAACAGTCTGTGAGCCAGAAAACAAACCCTGGGTGGAGCCAGAGTACCTTCATAAGCAGAAAGTATACCACAATGGGAGTTGCCATTTCAGTCTGTTGGTTGGAAGCTAGGAAGAACAACAGAGATTCAAATCTTCTGTTGTTGAGCATTCAAACTATTTTAATTATGCTGCCAATCATGCAAGTGCTTACAGGTCAAGGATATTCTTCACAATGGATTTGCAGATATAACAATATTCACACATGGCTCTCCTCAAATAAAGTTTGAGGAGAGGAAGTAGGAGCAGGAATACCTCAATCAGCTTCCACTGTCATTCACTACAGTCATGGCTGATCTACCTCAGCTTCACGTCCCTGCACTATCCCCATATCTGTAAGTATCCAAATACCTAACAATCTTTGTCTTGAATATACTTGACGAAGGAGCAGCGCTGCGAAAGCTTACACTTCCAAATAAACCTGTTGGACTATAACCTGGTGTTGTGTGATTTTTAACTTCGTCCACCCTACTCCAACACCGGCACCTGCACATCTTGAGTATACTCAGCAACTGAGCTCTGCAGGCTTGGTGAATTCCAATGATTCATAGACCTTTGTGTGTGAGGACATTACATTTCTGAGACTGTGACTCCTACTTCTAGACACACCAATGGGAAATTCTCTCTCGGCACCTTAACTGTCAAGTCCCTTAAAAAACTTCATACGTTCCCACGGGATCACCTCTCAGTCTTCTAAATTCTAGGGAACAGAGGCTCAGTATACTCAGTTCCCATTCTAGTTAACATGCCATGCTGTTTCCTCAATGCAATAGTCTTGCAATTCAGAGCTTCATCCGGATATAAAGCCTAAATGTTTCAATGCAAACTGTTCAAAAGCACAGGCAACGTCATTATCATGGGGGTTCCATTATTCTATCAGTTCTTGTTTTACAACTCCTCGTCTTAACCCCTCCTCAAAATGGATGACAATGGCAAGACTGTTTTGAGAAGATTTGTAGCTCAGGTTGAGGTTCTGGATGTAGGTTTGCTCGCTGAGCTAGAAGGTTTATTTTCAGACGTTTCGTCACCATTACTAGGTAACGTCATCAGTGAACCTCCGGATGAAGCTCCGAATTGCCAAGACTACTGCATTGAGGAAACAGCATGGCAGGCACTTAGGAAGATGATCAAATGATCAATGTACTAGGGAGGTGATAGCCTAGTGGTTTATCACTTAGCTACTAATCCAGAGACCCAGGTAATATTCTGGTGAACCCAGGTTCAAATTCCACCACCAGCACATGGAGGAATTTGAATTCAATAAAAATCTGGAATTAAGATTCGAATGATGACTGAGAAATTTTTACTGATTGTTGGAAGAACCGATCTGGTTCACTAATGTTCTTTAGGAAAGGAAACTGCTGGCCTACATGTGACTCTGAACCCACAGCAATGTGGTTGACTCTTAACTGCCCTCTGAGCAATACATGCTGGCCTAGCCAGTGACCCCCACAATGATAAAGAGGTGGAACAGAGGGCTTCAACATCCCAAACTCTCTGGTAACCATGTGATTGCCTGTGAGATACTTTTATGGACTTTAGCTCAAAACAAAGTGGGGGTCATTACCAAATATTGTGTGTCCTAAACACTTCCTTGTTAGTTAGAACATTGAGAGTTCAAACCTCACTGGCACCCTCTACAGTAGCGTGACCTCGACTGACCCTTCTGTGCAGTTTTGAAGAGTTCAGGGAGATGCTAAATCGAGGCTCCCTCTGCCCTTTCCGGTGATTGCTAAAGATTAAGGGAATACAGTACAGGCTGTCCCAGTGTCCTAGAGCACGTGCCTTTCAATCTAAACACAATGAAGTTCTATATTCTACATAACCAGTCCTACATGACAGTAGCAACTACATATTTAAATGGGTATAAATTGATAAAGTCATGAAGGACACTATATAAATGCTGGCTCTGTGTACAAATTGAATATGATATATTTGCCTACATCGTTGTATGTGACACGCTCTGGGATGTTCTGAACAGACGATAAGTGAAGGTTATGTTCTTGCCTTTCTCTGCGTGATTAGACCTGCTCTGCATGACTGTGGAGAGAGAAAAGGAAGTTTCACTTCTGCTTAAGAAGCCGTTTGAGTCCAGCGCCTGGCTGAAAAGGCAGACATACACCCGTTCAAGACTTGAAAGGAAATGCACCGCGGCTTGCAACAAACCACCGGAAACCAGAAGTCGGGTAGTGTTATTTTTCATGTCCAATCATCAGGTGGCAACGGTAGCTCAGAAGGGTTTGTGCTCGCCTCTGAGTCAGAAAGTTTTAAAACACACTCCAGAAACTGAAGCAGAAAATCTAGACTTGTGTCACATTGACTGATCGCCACTATGATGGAGAGGTGCTGATATCAAACCCAAGGCCCCAGCTTGGGACACATAAACAACCCCCCCCCCCCCCCCAGTATTCTTTCACAGAGGAGCAGGTGAGTTCCCATCGGTTTCCTAGCTGGTACTCAACCTGCAATCAATATCACCAAAAACAAGTGATCTGGTTCTTTAATTACATGGGAATTCGTAGGAGTTTGCTGCATGCAAATTAGCTGCACGTTAGAAAAGTGACAGGAATGGAGGTTTGTTCTGAAGCAATTTGATACCGAGAGATTGTGGAAGGTGCTATATAAATGCAGGTCTCATCCCTTCTTCAAATAAATCATATCAGCAGTCATAAAAGGCCTACCGGTTAGTTGGTTTGAAAGAACAGGATATTGAATTCAGCGGTACAATCTGTAACACAGTCATACCTTATCTCTGTTAAAAAGCCTAGAGTCCACTTCCTGGATTGTCACACTTCAACACAGCCTGGATATCATGTTCAGTTCTGTGTGTCCTTGTATTTTAAATGCTAGGTGGCAGTGTTGCTTTTCCTAGATGCATTTCCCAGAACCATTGCTGTAGGTTGCATTTCAGGTTTTATTTATGAAGTTATATTGTGCATTATATTTGTTTTCTCTTTCCTAATATGGAGCTGTGCAGCCTCAGGTTTCACACTTTCTGATCCATTCAAAATCTCAGGGCTACCCCGGTCCACCCCATCTCCCACATTGTTCCTCAGCTACCAACTCCAAACCCTTTCCCCACCAGGGTAACCCTAATGCTCTGAGCTTAGGGCCCTCAGGAATCCAGAATCAAATGACAAAGAGGAACACAATTATATTTTTAAATAATTTGCATAAAGCCTTTGATTCAGCTCCTTCCTCTCCGCACATTTTAAGTAATTCCCATCAGTCATTTTGTCACCTTCTTCCCTTGTGTTAATCCAACACATTGTCCATAAAATTCCAAAGGCATTTCTATCCATTAGGTCAAAGTAGTTGGTGATGTATAGTTTGAGGGTAGCAACTTCACCAGCGGGGTACGTCTGCACTGCACTCCAACCATTTAACAAACTGAGCTAACCCACACTGCACCTCACCCTCCCATATCCAACACTTTCATTATTAGCCTAACTTGGAAGCTGAGTAAAGAATCATTTCTGATTTGTAAATAAAAGATGGGCATGTGACCTCAATATTTATATGTGCACAGGGTACAAAGAACAATATAGCACAGGAACAGGCCCTTCGGTCCTCCAAGCTTGCAATGATACATTTTGCCCTGCCATACTCTGTCTTCACTTACAGGATCAGTATCCCTCTATTCCCTTCCTATTCATGTATTTGTCCAGGTGCTTCTTGAATGCTGCTATTGTGTCTGCTTCCACCACCTCCTCTGGCAGCGCCTTCCTGGCACCCACCACCCTTTGTGTGAAAAACATGCCTCACACATCTCTTTTAAACCCCCCCTCACACCTTGAACCTGTGTCCCCTAGTAATTGATCCCTCCACCCTGGGGAAAAGCCTCATACTTTCCATTCTATCCATTCCATTCACCACCTTATAAATTTCTATCATGTAGTCCCTCAGCCTCCTGCGTTCCAGTGAAAACAATCCCAGTCTATCCAACCTTTCTTCATAGCTAAAATCCCTCCTACCAGGCAACATCCTGGTAAACCTTTTCTGTACCTTCTCCAGAACTGGTGACCAGAACTGTACACAATATTCCAAGTCTGGCCTAACGAAAGTTCTACAAAGCTGCAGCATAACTTGTCTATCCCTATACTCAATGCCCCCTCCAATGAAGGCAATCATGCCATAGGCTTTTTTTACTACCTTATCAAAGACTGAATCATCATAGAATCCCTCCAGTGTGGAAACAGGCCATTTGGCCCAACAAGTCCAAAACAACTCTTTGAGGAGCATCCTACCCAGACTCACCCCACTAACCTATAACTCTGTATTTCCCACCTAACCCATATTCCTGGACACTGTGGGCAATTTAGCATGGCCAATCCACCTAATCTGCACATCTTTGGACTGCAGGAGGAAACCGGAGCACCCAGAGGAAACCGACACCGGCATGGGGAGAATGTGCAAACTCCACACAGTCACCCAAGGCTGAGACTGAACCCAGATCCCTGGTGCTGTGAGGTAGAAGTGCTAACCACTGAGCCATATTCAATGATCTGTGGACCTGCACAGCCAGATCCCTCTGTGTATCAGTACTCTTCAGGTTTCAGCCATTGTACATGCCTGTGAAGCTGAACATTTTGTGCAGCTTTCAGTTAAACTGCTAAACGAAAAGTCGAATGTGCAAGTATTTCTTTTTCCTCATTCATTCTAGAATCATTCAGTGTTACAGAAATCTAGATGTGTGAAGTATATTAATTTGTATTGTACATGGGCACTGTCCGTTAAAATTAGTGCTCAGAGCTAAAATAGTGTTTTTTAGGAACTTCTAATAGGGGATCTTTAGTGATGATCTCACTGTTTTTATTGTAACCCTCGATAACATTCTTACTGGTATTAAAGGAAACGCCTCTAAATTCTCAGATAACAAGCAATGTATAATTACACTACAAACCTGGGACATTCTTCTAAAATGTAACAGCCCAACTAGTTTGAAAAAAAACTATAGTTATGGAGGGAAAGGGCAGAGGCCTGGGCCTTAATACAGCCAGCCACACCTCTCACTATCACTTTTAACCTCCTGCTGGTGATAAGAGGTAGTACACCGGAGGCATACTTCACTGACTCTCCCTCACACCTACATATTATATTCCACAAGTCCCTGACATACGACTAGCCATCGCAGCATACTGTCCTGTTTGCCTTTGTTTTGATCCATAACCACCAACCTTTTCATACGCTCGGTTCGGATGGTAGCACCCTCTCCTCTGAATCATAAAATTCCCAGGTTCAGGTCCCCATTCAAGCCTCCTGTGTGATACTGAGGGAGGGCTGCATTGTTGAAAGGGCTGAAATTTAGCTAAGATACTAAACTGACACTCGATCTGCTTGTTCGGGGCTGGGGGGACGGCGGGGCGGCGGGGGGGGGCGGTTGTAAAAGATTGCATGCCACTGTTTTGATAAAGAGCAGGGGAGTTTCCCCAAGTACGGGAACAAACATGATGGACTGAATGGCCTCCTGTGTAATGATTTGGTTGTTTTGTGACGTACCTGATGATTAGTTGCCCCTCAATCAACAACAGAAAAAAAGTTACTTAGTCGTTGACATCTTAACATCTGTGGGAGCTTGCTGTGCAAGCCTGATATAGTGTTACAGCATCAGAAGTTCCTCATTGGCTGTAAAGACTTTCGTGATGAAGAGCAATCTAGACTCAAGACTTTAGCTTGTTCCCTCTCCATGGATGCTGCCTGACCCACTGTGATTTCCAGCATTTTTTGTCTTCAGTTCAAGACCTTTGAGAGTTTCACCAACCTTGGTTGTGAAAATGTAAATTGCCACTGTCCCAGAGGAGCACTGGTCTCTTATCAGAGAAAAAGAGAGACAACTGGTGGAGGGTTTCACTGTGTCTCAGGGGAAAAGGCAAGGCTGAGCAGGTAAGGTCTTCATGGGGACTTCAGACAGTAGGAGTATTGAACCCTCACTCTTTGCGTTCCTCTGACGTGCAAACCAGCAATCCAGCCAACTTAGCGAGCTGCCTCCTACTCGATATATAAATGCAGATCTTTTGTTCACTGCAGCCAGCCCAGCTTCTAGCCTTGTGATCCTCAAATAACATTCTCATGGTTAGTTATTCTCCAGATCAACACTGGCCTCATTACCACTCTCATTCCTTTGCTAACTTAAGGACCCATCATTGGATGTTCTTGCCCATGGAGTTTTTCTTTCTGCAGCAAAAGTGCTTGATTACCAAAACCCTCAAAAATACTTTGGAACAAATTACTGCAGATGCTGGAATCTGTACTGAAAAGAACAAATGCTGGAGATCACAGTATGTTAGACAGCATCCATGGAGAGGGAGCAAGCTAATGTTTTGAGTCGAGGTGACCGTTCATCAGAGCTCTGATGAAAAGTTGTTTGGACTTGAAACGTTAACTTACTCTCTCTCCATGGATGCTGTGTGACCCACTGTGATCTTCAGCACTTGTTGTTTTCTCAATACAGTCTCCTCAAAAATGCTTGTCAGATTGTAACGGATGAAGGACTGAGATGAAGTGTCCTCAACAATAGGAGCCCCAGTTCTGAGCCCTGGGCTATGTTGATTGGCAGTAGAAAGATACTGTACCACAGTGGATAAGAAAGGGGTTGTTAACAGAGTGACAAGTAGAGTTACGCTCTGATTGTGAGTATTCATGGGCCCAGTGAGCAAGAACACAGCACAGAATGGCAATAACACCATGTCATAAGCCATGGCTACTTTCAGAGTGTATCCCGAGTCGCAGCAGGGATAATTGTATTCAGTCTCCCTCGGCTAGGTTAGAGACATTACTCTTGGTCTCACTGTTGGGGAGACCAATATAGATTGTGATGCTCAGGCCCCGGTAATGATCCCACTGACAATCCACTTGTTACGTTTTGCTAACTTGAAAATACCCCACTATCCTGACCAAGTGCTCTTGGTTGGGTAGACAAGGCTTCATTTGGGCTGATATGCTTTCCCTAACTTCAACAAGCCCTTATCTTGAGTATCTGTAGCACTTAGATCATAAGAACAAAGGAAATAGAAGCAGGGACAAGGCCACTTAGGCCTCAAACCCTACCCTATCATTTAACAAGATCATGACCGATCTGGCCCAGGCCTCAACTCCTCCTCCACACCAGTTCCTCATCGTTCTTAACTTTCTGATACTTCAAAAACCTACCTTTAAATACTTTCTGTGATCTAGCCTCCACAGATCTCGGAGGAAGAGGATTCCAGACATTCAATGCCCTCTGGGAGATAAACAAAAATGCTTCACCTCTCAGTTTTAAAAGAATATTCCCTTTTCCATAACTGTGTCCCCTAGTTTGAAATTGATCCTTTTCAACACCCACCCTATCAAGCCCTCTCAGAATCTTGTATGTTTCAGTAAGATCACCCCTCACTCTTCTAAACTCTAACAAATACCTCGGTGGTGGGCAAGTTGTTGGAGGGAATGCTGAGGGACAGGATGTACATGTATTTGGAAAGACAAGGACTGATTGGGGATAGTCAACATGGCTTTGTGTGTGGGAAATCATGTCTCACAAACTTGATTGAGTTTTTTGAATAAGTCACAAAGAGGATTGATGAGGGCAGAGTGGTAGGTATGATCTACATTGGCTTCAGTAAGGTGTTCGACAAGGTTCCCCATGGAAGACTGGTAAGCAAGGTTAGATCTCATGGAATACAGGGAGAATTAGCCATTTGGATACAGAACTGGCTCAAAGGTAGAAGACAGAGGGTGGTGGTGGAGGGTTGTTTTTCAGACTGGAGGTCTGTGACCAGTGAACTGCCACAAGGATCAGTGCTGGGTCCTCTACTTTTTTATCATTCATACAAATGATTTGGATGTTAACATAGGAGGTATAGTTAGTAAGTTTGCAGATGACACCAAAATTGGAGGTGCAGTGGATAGCAAAGAAGGTTACCTCAGATTACAACAGGATCTCGACCAGGTGGGCCAATGGGCTGAGAAGTTGGAGTTTAATTTAGATAAATGTGAGGTGCTGCATTTTAGGAAAGCAAATCTTAGCAAGACTTATACACTTAATGGTAAGGTCCTAGGGAGTGTTGCTGAACAAAGAGACCTTGGAGTGCAGGTTCATAGTTCCTTGAAAGTAGCTAGGACAGCGAAGAAGGCGTTTGGTATGCTTTCCTTTATTGGTCAGAGTACAGAGTATCGGAGTTAGGAGGTTATGTTGCAGCTGTAGGCCGCTGTTGGAATATTGCTTGCAATTCTGGTCTCCTTCCTATCAGAAGGATGTTGTGAAACTTGAAAGGGTTCAGAAAAAATTTACAAGGATGTTGCCAGTGTTGGAGGATTTGAGCTATAGGGAGAGGTTGAATAGACTGGGCTGTTTTCCCTGGAGGGTCGGAGGCTGAAGGGTGACCTTATACAGGTTTATGAAATCATGAGGGGCATGGATAGGTAAATAGACAAAGTCTTTTCCCTGGAGTCGAGGAGCCCAGAACTAGAGGGCATAGGTTTAGGGTGAGAGGGGACAGATATAAAAGAAACCTAAGGGGCAAAGTTTTCACGCAGAGGGTGGTATGTGTAGGGAATGAGCTGCCAGAGGCTAGTACAATTACAACATTTAAAAGGCATCTGCATGGGTATATGAATAGAAAGAGTTTGGAGGGATATGGACCAAGCTCTGGCAAATGGGACTATGTTGGGTTGGGATATCTGGTCGGCATGGACAAGTTGGACCGAAGGGTCTGCTTCCGTGCTGTACATCTCTATAACTCTGTACAGGCCTGTCCTGTTTATCCATTCTTGATAAGTTAAACCTATTCATCCCAGGAATCAGCCTAGTAAATAGAATCAGAGAGTCATACATGTTTACAGCATGGAAACAGGCCCTTTGGCTCTACTTGTCCCTACCACCCAGTTCTCATAATTAAACTAGTCCCATTTCCCTGTGTTTGGTCCATATCCCTCCATACCTATTCCATTCATGTAACTGTCCAAATGTTACTTAAATGACAAAATTGTACTCGCCTCCACCACTACCTCTGGCTGCCCGTCCCGAACACTCAGCACTCTCTGTGCACTCTTTGGGACTCCTCCCACCTTAAACCTATTCCCTCTAGTTTCAGACTTCCCTACCCTGGGGAAAAGCTGTTGATGATCTACTTTATCAACACCTCTCATGATTTTCTGGACCTCTGTCAAGTCATCCCTCAGCCTCCTCCCCTCCAGGGAAAATAAACTGCTGAAACTCTCTATCCCAATCTGCTTGTCTTTATCCATTTCGCTGCACAGTGCCCTTGACTTTTCTGTTCACGTTTCTAAACCCCAACCTTTGAATCTTTCACTGCCCAAATAATTTGATCACTAGGGCACTGATCCCAGTTTCGTTTTACCGGAGCATGTCACAAACCAACGCTTTGCTCATGAACCACAACATTCCCAAGCCCCACACATCAAAAACCCTTTCTCTTACTCCACTTATGTCATGATATATTCAACCCGTTGAAACTCATTATGCATGAGCTTCTGTTTATTAATTCAGAACCAGGGTCCTCAAACTCCTTCTGCAGAACCTCATTTTTGGTTCTGCCTCTGCTTTTAGTTCTCACGTGGACCACGACAGTTGCAATCCTTCTCCTCCCCCCTGCAAATGCATCTTCCACCATGAGGAGGTACCTTCCATTGGCACAATCCTGCAGAGTCTTTGGTTGCAATTATAGAGAACAGGTTCTAACCCCCTGTCTATAGCGTCATTTATCACCACCACATTCTGGCCTTCATAACAAGAAGCAAAGAGGTTCTTCTGCAGCTGCACAGGGCCCTGGTGAGACCGTACCTGGAATATTGTGTGCGGTTCTGGTCTCCAAACTTGAGGAAAGACATTCTGGCTATTAAGGGAGTGCAGCGTAGGTTCACGAGGTCAATTCCTGGAATGGCGGGACTGTCTTATGTTGAAAGATTGGAGTGACTGGGTTTGTATACCCTTGAGTTTAGAAGACTGAGAAGGGATCGGATTGAGACATATAAGATTATTAAAGGATTGGACACTCTTGAGGCAAGAAACATGTTTCCGCTGATGGGTGAGTCCCGAACCAGAGGACACAGCTTAAAAATAAGGGGTAGGCCATTTAGGACAGAGATGAGGAGAAATTCTTCACCCAGAGAGTGGTTGGTGTGTGGAATGCTCTGCCCCAGAAGGCAGTGGAGGCCTAGTCTCTGGATTCGTTTAAGAAAGAGTTGGATAGAGCTCTCAAGGATAGTGGAATCAAGGGTTATGGGGTAAGGCAGGAACAGGATACTGATTGAGGATGATCAGCCATGATCATAATGAATGGTGGTGCAGGCTCAAAGGCCGGAATGGCCTATTCCTGCACCTATTGTCTATTGTCACACTCCATTTCAATGGACTCAAAGATGTACAGCATGGAAACAGACCCTTCGGTCCAACCCGTCCATGCCGACCAGATATCCCAACCCAATCTAGTCCCACCTGCCAGCACCCGGCCCATATCCCTCCAAATCCTTCCTATTCATATACCCATCCAAATGCCTCTTAAATGTTGCAATTGTTCCAGCCTCCACCACTTCCTCTGGCAGCTCATTCCATGACATGGTTGCTCATCCTTCCTGCATTCTTTGGGTCTATGCATATAGGTGAAGGGTCAAACCCCTCCACAACGCTATTCTGGTGCAGGCCTGCTAAGTGTAACAACAGCCAAGATAAACAAACGAGAAACCACAAGTGTTGTGACTCCTGGAGCTGCTGGCTCGGAATGGGAAGGGAAGGTTTGAGAGAGTGGGGAAAAGAGTGCCTACCTTCTGGATCTGCTCTGCCAAGGCTACAATGTCGAGGGGATCTCCGATGCGATTGGTTTGGTAGCTGCTGACCAGCTGCAGGCCAGCAGGGTTGGCATTGCTCTCCACCAGCGCCACTGGAAATGAAACATGAACCAATAAGGAAGTGGAATGGGAATGTGCCCTTTGCCCCCAATGGCTCGGGGAGTAGGGGGAATGCACCACTTCATGTTGGAACTGACTCTCACAGATTGCACTGCCAATTGCTCGCACCACTGGGTAGCAGACCATTTGACACCATTAGCCCCAAAGCCACAGGGCGGGAAATCCAAAACCAGCTGGGTGTCACCTCTGACCTTTGACCCCAACCCATATTTGAACATCATTAGCCTTTTTTCTGGTCACATGGATTGGGATGGAATTGAAAACTAGTCTCAGGAACAGTCTTCATTAACCTATTGCATAAAATCCCGCACGGTTCACTCATGTACTTGAGGGAAGGAAATCTGGTGCCCTTCCCTAATCTGGCCTACACATGGCCTACACCCACAGCAGTGTAGTTGACAGTTTGTGCGAAAATTTGTAGCTCGGGTGCTCGTTGTTGTGGTTCTGTTCGCCGAGCTGGAAGTTTTTGTTGTTGACTCTTAACTGCCCTCTGAACGCAACTGTACCAACAGAACAAACTCCAGAGGTTCAGGAAGGTGGCTCAATATCACTTCCTTACAGACAATTAGGGATAGACAACAAATGCTGACCTTGCCAGTGATGCTCATATCCCACAAAAGAAGATGGAAAAGTCTTGAAGAATGGAAATTGTGGGCAAAAGGCAGTCAGAGCCCTAGGGGCCATTTCAACATCGCAGCTGACACAGGAAGTGAGAAACTAAACATTAAATGAACTGGTGTGGAGTTCTTAATGGACAAAATGAACACGGGGAGTGTTAGTGCTGTCTGTGTGTGTGAACACGGGGAGTGTTAACACTGTGTGTGAACACAAGGAGTGTTAGCGCTAACATGGGGAGCGTTAGCTCTGTCTGTGTGTGTGAACATAGGGAATGTTCACACTGTGTGTGTGAACACAGGGAGTGTTAGTGCTGTGTGTGTGTGAACATGGGAAGTGTTAGCAATGTCTGTGTGTGAACATGGGGAGCATTAGTGCTGGGTGTGTGTGAATACAGGGAGTGTTAGAGCACGGTGACTGTTAGCGATGTCTGTGTGTGAACATGGACTGTTAGCGATGTCTGTATGTGTGAACACGGACTGTTAGCAATGCCTGTGTGTGAACATGGGGAGTGTTAGCGCTGTCTGTGTGTGTGAGCACACGGAGTGTTAGCACTGTGTGAGTGTTAGCACTGTGTGTGTGAACACGGGGACTGTTAGCGCTGTCTGTGTGTGAACATGGGGACTGTTAGCGGTGTGTGTGTGTGAACATGGGGAGTGTTAACGCTATCTGTACGAGCGAACACGGGGAGTGTTAGTGTTGTGTGTGTGTGGTTAAAAATCACAACACCATAGTCTGACAGGGTTATTTGAAAGCACTAGCTTTCAGAGTGCTGCTCCTTCATCAGGTAGTTGTGGAGCAGGACCATAAGAATTCATAGCAAAACATTAGTGTCACGCAACTGAAATGATATATTGAACAAACCTAGATTGCTGTTAAGTCTTTCATCTTTTAGAATGGGTTGTAGGTTTTGATTCATTCATATGTAAATCCCAGAACTTCTTTTAACTCACATTCTCGAGATAACTTAAGGTTTCAAATAGAAAAGGTGGTATTGCAGCTCAGACAATGCATTAAAGGTGTGAGGCTAGAGTCTATCTGTATCCCAATCTTGAGTCAGACTGGTTCTATTTTCAAAGTGGGACTTACAAAATATTACATGGATTGACTGCCTGCAGGTTGTGCATTTTTGAGCAAAATAGAATGTGTCTGCAAATATAGCTCTGCAAATACAAATTCACCCCATAGACTTATACGTGTGTGCGCGTGCACGAGAGAGAGACAGAGAAAGACAGAGAGTGAGTATGTGCGTATGAGTATCAGTGCATATGACAGATTGTGTGTATGGATGTGTGCAAGCTTGGTAAAGTGTGTGTGTGAGTGTGATGGAGAACAAGCCTGTGAGATTGTGTGTGTGTAGTGCAGTGGGATCACCTGTCATGTGACATGAATCCAAAGTCCCAGTTGAGGCCATCCTCATAGGTACCAAACTTGGCTATCAGCCTCTGCTCAGCCACTCTGTGGCAGACAGGAGTGTTCCCTCCCAGTCGGGGAACATTTCAGCGGTCAGGGACATTCGGCATCGGATCTTCGGATGACCATCCTCCAAGGCAGACTTTGAGATGCTCAGCAACGCAGAGTGGTTGAGCAGAGGCTGACAGCCAAGTTCTGTACACGTGGGGATGGTCTCACCCGGGACCTTGGGTTCATGTCACACTACACTATACACTCTGTCACATACACATACTCACAAAGAACCTATCTCATGCCAAGCATGCACACACTTTACCAAACACACACACATGCAAACACACTCTCTCACACGCACTCACACTCACACACTCTCTCATGTACGTGCACACAGATATAAGTCTATGGAGTAAATTTACATTTGCAGAACTATATTTGCAGGTACATTCTATTTTGCTCAAAAATGCACAACCTGCAGGCAGTCAATCCATGTAATATTTTTAAAATTCCATCTTGGAATAGAACCGGTCTGACTCAAGATTGGGATACAGACAGACTCTAACCTCACACCTTTAATGCATTTTCTGAGCTGAGATGTCACTTTTTTTTTAATAAAACCTTAAGTTATCTCAAGAATGTGACTTAAAAGAAGTTCTGGGATTTACATATGAATGAACCAAAACCTGCAATTCTAAAAGATGAAAGACTTAACAGCAATCTAGGTTTGTTCAATATATCACTTCAGTTGCATGACACTAATGTTTTGCTTTAAATTCTCTTGTCTTATGATCCTGGTCATAAAACTACCACCTAATGAAGGAAACAGTACTCTGAAAGTTAGTTCTTCCAAGTAAACCTGTTGGACTATAACCTGGTGTTGTGTAATTTTTAACGTTGCCCACCCCCAGTCTCCTCCACATCATGTGTGTGTGAACACAGGGAGTGTTAGTGGTCTGTGTGTGAACACAGGGAGTGTTAATGGTCTGTGTGTGAACACGGGGAGTGTTGGCGCTGTCTGTGTGTTATCTGCCCTTGGACCCTCTCCAAGTGGAGCAGGACTTAAATAAGTAGATTTGAAGTGAATACCGCGGTTGTTGGCCATTCTGCTGTGCTATCGTTTTGTCAGAACCGTTGCAGTCTCAGCTAGCTTCAGATTGACACCACTTCGCATATATATATATATATATCCCCTGACACTCGATATCCATCATTGAGGCTTCTCTCTTACCAGCCGAGCTGTTTCCCGTGTTGTCTTCAGGTTTAGCCTGGTTCATGGTTGCTGTCAGTCCTGACTCTCTGTGCTGCCAATCCTGCCCCACTCTGATTACAAACTGCTGCTTCAGTCTAAAGGTCCTTGCCTGCCCTCCGACAGAAGCTGTCCTCACAGCTCCTAGAACAAAGCAGCAGCTCTCAGCTCTCTCCGCTCTGTGACCATGAGTCTGAACGCCTTGTCAGTGAGGGGGCCCTCACAGAAAGCCAGCTGTGAAAATTGTATCCATTGCGGGGATACCCCGAAGCTGGGAAATCGCTGGGGGCTGTGATCAGGGCAGCGATAGGCACCCTCCTGTATAACTTTGTCTTTTATGTCACAGACACACGTGTTCTAAAGCTCACAAGAGCAACAGAACAAATAGATCAGCCCCGAACGCAGGCAATTCAACCCAAGCTGACGTGTGCAGACAGAGAGCATGCTGCATACTGTACAAAACATCTGTGTCACTTCGTTAACTGAAGTGGTAAATAATACAAGCACTTGAATTTATATAGCACCCAGCACACGCCATTTGATCACCCCACAGAAGGAGGTTCGGAAGTGCAATCTTTCGAATCGTGGAATCCCCGGCCATGCAGACAGAGGCCGTTCGGCCCATCGAGTCGGCACCCGACCCTCCCAAGAGCATCCCGTCCCCACCCACCCCCATCCGTCACCCCGTATTTCCCGTGGCTCACCCACCCACCCTGCACGACACTGGGCACCACTGGGCAATTGAGCATGGCCAATGTCGTCAGGAAACGCAGCAGCCAATGTGTGCACAGCATGATCCCACAAACAGCAACAATATTACAACTCGATGGTTTATTGTGCTCCCTGATGCAATCTTCTGTCAAATGCTGTCATAATGTTGAGGGCAGTCACTCTCAGCTTTCACCCAGGCATTACCTTGGGCTCTTTTCAGTCTTAGTGAAGTCTCTAGCTGGGGGAATATTGCCAAGAAAATAGGGACAGCCCCGTGGTCCTTCTTCAGAGGAATGCCATACAATCTCTGCCAACCACTGAGAGGGCACAGGACCTTGGAAAATCTTCTTGCCCAAAAGAGAGCAGTTGCAATAGTGCAGCCCTCCCCCTGCAGCGCTGGCCTACATTTCCCTGCTCCTGAATTGGAGGCCATTGGCTGGGCTAGCATTTATTACCCATCCCACGTTGCCTGGAGAGAAGGTAGTGGTGAGCGGCCCTCTTGAATCACTGGAGTCTATTTGGTTAGGGAGGGAGTTCCAGGACTTTGACCCGGTGACGGTGATGGGACTGCGATATATTTCCAAGTCAGGGTGGTGAGTGGCTCAGACAGGAGCTTGCGGGTGATGGTGTTCCCATGTATCTACTGTCGCTTGACCTTCGAGATGGTAAAGGTTGTGGATTAGCTGAGGAGCCTTGACGAATTTCTGCAGTGCACTTTGTAGATAGTACACTCTGCTGCTACTGAGCATCAGCAGTGGAGGGACTGGTTGCTTGTAGATGTGGTATAAATCAAATGGGCTGCATTGAGATGGTGTCAAGCATCTCGAGTGTTGTTGGGGCTGCACCCATCCAGGCAACTGGACAGTATTCCTGACTTGTGCCTTGTCGATGATGAATGGACTCTGGGGTGTCAGGAGGTGAGTTACTCATTGCAGGAATCCCAGCTTTTGACCAGTTCTTGAAGCCAGAGTATTCATATGGCTGATGCAGTTCATATTCTGGTCAATGCTAACCCCCAGGATGTAGACGGGGACAAGGGTGGGATTCAGTGTTGGTAATGGTGGCTCAGTAGAAGAAAGTGAGGACTGCAGATGCTGGAGATCAGAGCTGAAAAATGTTTTGCTGGAAAAGCGCAGCAGGTCAGGCAGCATCAAAGGAGCAGGAGAATCGACATTTCGGGTATAAGCCCTTCTTCAGGATGGTGGCTCAGTGGTTAGCACTGCTGCCTCACAGAGCCAGGGACCCAGGTTTGATTTCCACTTTGAGCGACTATCTGTGTGGAACTTGCACATTCTCCCCATGTCTGCGTGTGTTCCCCCCGGGTGCTCCGGTTTTCTCCCACAGTCCAAAGATGTGCAGGTCAGGTGAACTGGTCATGCTAAATTGACCATAGTGTTAAGTGTATTAGTCAGGGGTAAATGTAGGAGAATAGGTCTGGGTGGGTTACTCTTCAAAGGGTCGGTGTAGACTTGTTGGGCCGAAGGGCCTGTTTCCATGCTGTAGGGAATCTAAACCAATATAATGTCACTGAATGTCAACAGGTGATGATTAGATTGTTTCTTGTTGGCGATAGCCATTGCCTGGCATTTGCGTGATAGGGATATCACTCGCACTTTTCAGCGCAAACCTGGATATTGTCTGGGTCTTTCTGCATTTGAGCATTGACTGCTTCAGTATCTAAGGAGTTGCAGTCGGTGGTGAACCTTGTGCAGTCATTAGTGAAAATGACCACCTCTGACATTACGATGGAGGGAAGATCATGGTTGAGGCAGCTGAAGATGGTTGGGCCGAGGACACTATCCTGAGGAACTCCTACAGAGACGTCCTGGAGCTGAGATGACTGACCTCCAACAACCACAATCATCTTCCTACCTGCCAGGTATGACTCTGACTGGTGGAGAATTCTCCCCTCATTCCACTGGCACTAGCTTTGCTCGTGCTCCCTGATGCAATCTTTTGCCAAATGCTGGCATAATGTTGAGGGCATTCACTCTCAGCACCCACCCAGGGATTATCTTGCACTTTTTTCAATTCTGTGCTTCCTTGTAGCTGTACATGGTAATCAACAGGAGGTCTCCTTGTCCCTCTTTGGCCTGGTGTGATGAGCCTCCATGCGGTTCAGAGGCAGCATTGAAGACTCCCAGACCGACTCTCTCCTCACTTTGTAGCCCCAGTGGGGCTACCTCTGCTGCTCTCTGTCTGTGGCTGGGAAATTACAAAGCCGGGGATGGAATATTACCTGTGAAGTATGATTGCAGGAGGGTGACTATCTCAGGCTGTTGTTTGACCAGTCTGTGAGATAGCTCTCTCCATTTTGGAATGAGCCCCAGAGGGACTCATTCCCCCTGTAAGGAGGACTTTGCAGGGTCGAGAGAGCAGTGTTTGCTGTTGTTGTTTCCAGTGCCTAAGTCAATGCCAGGCAGTCTGCTCAGTTTTCTTTTCTATTTTGAGGCTGTTAAAAAGTTTGATAAAATGGAATGGCTTGCTCAGCTGTTTCAGAGGGCAGTTTTGTGTTAAGGGCTTGCTGTGCCTCTGACTAGGTAAGGATGGAATTTACCTTCCTTAAAGGGAATTCATTAACTAGATCAGAGTTTTCATAGCAGTGGTTCCATGGTCATCATTCGACATCAAAGTCCACTTTTTTAAAAAAGGTGGATTTGAATCCGTGTCCCTTGAGTGTTATATGTATCTCTGAACTTTTAGTCCAGCAACAATATCACTACGCCATCAGCTCCCCAAGATTTTGATCGCTGGACTTTCGAGTGGGATTTGAAACCACAACTGATTCAGAGATGAGCACCATAAAGTCTCGAGCCATCATTTGGAAATATTTAATTATGAGATTAATGGGTGTTGTTTGTCAATGTATTGGTGCGCAGTTCACCATGGAAACACAGCAGGGTGTGATATTGAAACCCCCAGGTTAGAAAGATCATGAGTTTGATCTCCGTTTTGCACTGGGCTTGGTCTGAGTGCTCTTCACGCTAGAGAGTCCTGGGGGGGGGGGAAAGACGTAGACAATCTTTGAGGGTTCCCATTCCAGATAGCTCTCTGAGACTTTTGCTGGAAAGGACGCATCTAAGTGCTTCAGTCAGGAATAGATCCACTGAGAACCTCCCCAGGGAATAATGTCTATTCACACAGGACAAGAGGATTGTCTGAGGTGATACACTTTGACTGGAAGAACATTGAAAGACAATAGAAAATAGTGAGTACACTTCCACAGGGGGTGCAGGAACAAAGGGGCCTGGGTGCATATGTGGGCACAGACCATTGAAGCTGGCAGGACTGGTGGAGAGAACAGTTAATAAAGCATAAAATGTAATTGGACTTATTAAGGAGCATAACAGGCAAGTGCTAGGAGGTTTTATTAGATTAGATTCCCTACAGTGTGGAAACAGGCCGTTCAGCCCAACAAGTCCACACCGACCCTCCGAAGAGCAACCCACCCAGATCCATTCCCCTACCTAATGCACCTAACACTATGGGCAATTTAGCATGGCCAATTCACCTGACCTGCATTTTTGGAATGTAGGAGGAAACCGGAGCACCCGGAGGGAACCCACGCAGACACGGGGAGAATGTGCAAACTCCACACAGACATTTGCCCGAGTTGGGAATTGAACCCGGGTCACTGGCTCTGTGAAGCAGCAGTGCTAACCACTGAGCCACTGTGCTGCCCCTTGATGTTGGGCATTTGTTAGACCTCAGCTGGAATAAAGTGGACAGTTCTGGATGCAACACTAAAGGAGAGATGTGAATGCATTGGAGAGAGCACAGAAGTGATTGACTTGAATGGTTCCGGGGTGAGAAATTTCAGTGATGAGGATGGATTAGGACTGTTTTCCTTGGAAAGAAGGCTGAGAGGAGGTTTGATAATCGTGAGTGGGCTGGGCAAAGTAGCACGGAGAAAATGCCGCTGCTTGGTAAAGGAAATAGAACAAGAAGGTGTAAATTTGAAATGACGTGCAAAAGAAGCAAAGTCGACTTCAGAAAACAACTTTTTTACGCATTGAGGAGTTAAGAGCATGGAATGCACTGCCTGGATATATGGTGGAGGCAGTTTTAATTGAAGTATTTAAAAGGGTTTTGGATGAGGGCATTTAGATACAAATGATGTTCAAGAATGTGGAAAAATAGCCGGAGGATGGCATGAAGGAATAACATCTTATGCAAAGTCACTTCAAAAACTGTTCCTCTCTCATGAACCTTGAACACATACCAGAACAGCATATTTAACTATGGCAGGCATTGGCACTAAACAGAGTCTTGTGCACACACACACAAACTCCATGTTTAGGAGGACAGTTTTTTATTCCTGCAGGCCATAAGGATTTGCCAGTGCCAGGTATACCACCTTGTACCAACTTGGCAAAATTAAAGTCTAGGCAGTCCAGACTGGGAATGAAAGGGTTACATTTCCAAGCTCCTAAGTTTCAAGTTCCCCTCCCCCCATGAGCAGTGAGCCCACACGGATCAGAATCAACTGTTTTCAAAGTCAGGCTTTCCCTACAGCAGAGATATATAAACAAGGGATGAAAAGTCATGTGTATATTTCAGTGGAGGCTCTCTTCAAACTACTTAGTGCCAAAAAGTAACATGGGGATTGTTTAAGTGAAGTGGACAGAGGTGCCCAGTTCCTTTCACCCTTCCTGCAACATTTGAGATTAGGGGATATGAATCCCTGCCAGATTTGCAAATTAATTTTTTTTGCGCACTCTTTGAGCTCCCACTGTCGCCAGGACAACTAAAAATAAAAATTGAGGAGCTCCCTGTCTTGGAGAGCAAGGGCGTGTAATATACAGGAACTTATTAAAACTTTAAAAGCGTGTTTAAGATTGCGAACTATCCTGAGTCTGAGGGAATCTGACAGCAAGGGAGCAATCAGGGACAAGGGATATGGGAGACAACCAGAGAGTTCGCTTTTACTGAAATTTGCAAAAGTGGATTGATGCGTTGAAAGCCTTTCCCCCTCCAGCCGCCTGTAGTTTGAATTTTGTTCAACCTCTCAGAAGTAAGTCCTTGTTTCTCCCACATTTCAGGAGATTCCATCTCAATCCCGCCCCCCCCGAGCGTAATGCTGACCGTATGACATGAGCATTCTGAGTTTAAAGAGTTTGTGAGCAGTTGTGAGTGGCTACAGGGAGGAGACAGGCCTAGGCTCCACCTTCAGGGAGGAAGCTCTTTCTCCAGTTCAAATTTCATCTGAAACTGTGTTCCTCGCCAGGCTGCGGTGCCTGTGTCTCTCCCTCTCTCCCTCTTTCTGTCTCTCTCCCTCTCCCCTTGCTGTCTCTGTCTCTCCAGACATGGCCCTCTGGCTCTCTTGGTCCATCTCCCTCCTCCTGGCTGCCGGGAGCTGGGCCCAAGAACAGGAGCAAGGCTGGGCACCACTGGAACCATACGACCGCCTATTCAGCGCTGCAGTGGAGGCCTACTACCGCAATGACTGGCAAGGGGTCATCATCAACATGGAGAGGGCCCTGCAGAACCAAGTAAAACTGCGATGGATTAAGGTCCATTGCTGGACCCTCTGCAACAACAACACGAGGTTTGCCATCTCCAGCAGCGAGCAGAACTTCTTCTTCGACACTAACTTCTTCAACACGGTGCTGAAGAAGGCCGACTGCCTGAAGCAGTGTGAGGAAGAGAAGCTGGGGCCTTACTCCATGCATCAGATCTCCGAGGAGATGCTATTTGAGTTCCAGAAGAGGAACCCCTACAATTACCTGCAAATGGCATATTTCAAGGTAATGTTACCTGCATTGTCCAAGATGCTTTCAAACCCGTCTATGTCTTGCTGTCTGGCATTGGTACCGATTCACACAGCCATTTTTCAATAATCAGTCATCTTGATCTCTCTTACTGTAATGAGTCCACCTCTTTGTTTCTGAAATCCCACAGCAATATCAACAACTCACACCTTGCTTCTTCCTGCAATTTTGGGAGGAGATTACCACATTCCTGTCCTCGATAGTGAGAGCTGCTGCTGTTGGGGTGACATCTCTGCATTTCTCTGTACCAATGCAGCAAGGTCTCTTCCAACAGTACAGACATTTTAAAAGAGATCTTGCTGCATTAGTACAGAGAAATGCAGGTTCCATCTTCATGATCAAAGCTACCAACTCCTCCAGCTATTAAAATACCTTCTGGAGTTGAGCTGGAATGTGTCACAGTAGGGAATGCTTTCAGCTACCCTGCCCGGCAGATATAGGAAATGACACATGGGACGAAGAATGTTATTTATTTTATCCCGGTCCAGCAATGGTCTCTCAGCTCTGAATGCTAGTCGAGAGAAAGTTCAAATGCTCTGTTTTCTTATTTCCACTCTGCAGATTGTACAAACTGTTCTCCGCCCTGTGGCATCCCATAGGATTATGTCAGATTTGATACAAATGTCTGAGCTGCCACTGAGCTTTGGCTGGGGTGTGTTGTGGACAGTAACACCCTTTTCTTTTCCCACTTGCTTGGTTTAGTGTTGAATGGGGTACATTATGTTGCTTGCCCCAGCTTACTGTCTGCTAGTGATATGTTGAGTCTGTTTTAATCATGCCTTGCAGCTGGGCCTCTCTCCCACCCATCCCTCCCTCCCCCAGCCAAGCCCACTATTAGCCTGAGTGCCACGTAGAAGCCGGCTCTTAGTTGTAACTCTGTCTTACTGCCTGTAGCTTCCCTTCCACGGTTTGCAGAACTTCACCAACTCTGTCTGAAAAGAAATTTTAAAAATAAATCAGCTTCTATCTCCCACTGGCCAGCTGGTTGCTGCAAATTCCTTCAGCTCATTGCAATTTTCTTCAGTCTCCTTATCCTGCCTAATGCATCGTTTTCCCTCACATCATTTTACACGGTCCTCAGATTCTTCAACAACTCCATCCATACTTCTCCCAGCTTTGGAAAATCGTTGAAAACTCCCACAGGGTGGTGTTGCATGACCTGGAATTTTGAAGGGTAAAGGGCTGTTTTGATCAAAGCTTTCAAGGGCAGATTGAAATAAACTTTTTTTTTACACTTTTGGGGAATCTGAATCGGGGCC
This sequence comes from Chiloscyllium plagiosum, assembly GCF_004010195.1. NCBI lineage: Eukaryota > Metazoa > Chordata > Chondrichthyes > Orectolobiformes > Hemiscylliidae > Chiloscyllium > Chiloscyllium plagiosum. Next base: position 13,983,517 of record NC_057743.1, on the reverse strand, counting down.
ATTGCGCAGTAAAGTTAAACCTTTAGGAGTGACACTAGGAAACATATCTAAAAACAAAAGCTGGTAGATGTTTGAAATTTGCTTTCACAAATGATTTGATTTATTTCCACATGTGCCTAAGTACAGTGAAAAGTTGGGTTTTGCTTGCAGTACAGGTAGATCATAGGGTGTTTGGACAGAGTGAGGCACACAGGGTCATGGCTGCACAGGGGGTGCATGAAAGCAAGATCAACATCAATGTGAAGTCAATCGATAAATTTGTATCTGAGATTGGATAGATTTTTGTTATCATGAAAGTATTATAGTTTATGAGGTAAAGGTATAGAATGGTATATGGAGTAGGTCACAGGAGACAGTGAGGACTGCAGATGCAGCAGTGCTCTCAACTGGCAGTAAAGATTCCAGCTCAGGACAGAGAGGGTGGATGGCCGGTTTTGATTTAACTATTTCATGCAAATAGTGTGTGACTGAGTGAAAGTGATTACTCAGAAAGATCCCAACAAGTCAGGAATCAAAGCACAGTTAAGGAGATGCGTATTAAGGAGTGTCTTAAAGGAAGACAGGGTTAGGGAGAGAAACATAATTAAGAATTGGTTGGGATTTAGGTAGCTGAAGATACCAATGGTAGTCCAAAGAAAATCACAAATGTGCAAGGGGCAAGAACAAGAGGAGCATAGAGACCCCGGAGGGTTCTGAAGCTGAAGGAGGTTACTGAGAAAGGGGCTTAGATTGTTAAAGTATTTGTGAAAGTTAAGTAATGAATTGCTCCCTAATCTGCTGACCAAATATATCTAATCTCCTATTCTTCATGGTAATGATCTGTAGTTTCTATCAGAGCTGTACAGGAGACTCTGAAAGCATGGGATTTGATGCTAGTTCAGAATGGTCAAGGGGACATATCAGGTTGGAAACATTATATTTGGTGCGTAACCTGGTGGGTTCACTGCTCTCTTATAGCAATGTCATTTCAGTTACAAGACATATATGCTATGGTTACTAATTAAAACATTGCCAGAAGTCTGAATTGTCAGAACCTTCCTGAGCAATCAATTTCACACAGTTGCACACCATTTGCAGAAAATAGTTAGATCAAAACCTAACCTATCATTCACTGTCTGACCTGAGCTAGAGTCTTTGCTGCCAGTTATAGAGCATAACTACATCAGCATGTCATGCTTCAAGTGACCCCAACTAACACGGATCCGAGACCTTAATACCATCTGTTACAATATGGCAATGATATAGGAACATAAGTAATAGGAGCAGGAGTAGGCCATCTGGCCCTTCGAGCCTGATCCACCATTCAGTAAGATCATGGCTCAGGTCCATTTATCCGCCAACTCACCATAACCTTATTTTCTTTACTGTTCAAAAATCTATCTTTGCCCTAAAAATATTCAATGATGTACCCTCAACTGCTTCCCTGGGCAGGGAATTCACAACCCTTTGGGTGAAGAAGTTCCTCCTCAACTCGGTCCCAAATCTGCTCTGCCTTATTTTGAGGCAATGCCCTGGTTCTAGTTTCACCCGCCAGTGGAAACAACCTCCGAGCTTCTATCTTATCTATTCCCTTCATGATTTTATATGATTCTATAAGACCCCCCACCTTTTTCTTCTAAATTCCAAGATGTACAATTAAAGTCTACTCAGTCTCTTCTCATAAGCCAACCCTCTCAAATCCAGAATCAACCCAGAGAAACTCCTCTGCAGCCCCTGCAGTACATCCTTTCTCAAGTAAGGAGACCAAAATTGTACACGGACATCATGAGCATATCTCTGAAAGGTACACTGTACACAAGCTGTGGGATGTAACACGGCAGACCTTGCTGCAGGTCAGGCTATGGATCAACAGGAACCTTCAGCCTAAATACAGTACAAATCTTGTCAGAAGTTAGCACATGATTCCAGGCTGGTGTACACTGCACTGTAACTGGTTTGAGTTCTGCAAACAATTCAAGTCAAGCATGAACATGTTGAGTACAAACCTTTGGTCACTTTTTGGAATGAAGTTTAAATTGCCAGATTTTCACTGGGAATAAGTAAGAATTAGACCATCATCATCTCATTCCTGAAGTCCCAACCCCTAAATTTTCTCTGCCTCTTTACTGCCCTATTCACAGTTAGAAGGTTTCTTGAATCCCACATTTTTAACCAATCCTTCAGACATCGACTCACCGACTTGGGAGCTTGCCTTTGTTCGTTGGACCAGAGTTCTTCTCAACTATATGCATTCTATGATGTGTGCTCTGTTATATTTTGATATTCAAGCTGCTATCAAATGGCAAATTGCAGTTCTTTCTGTATCTTGAGGAACTGAATGAATCTAAAGCTCCTTAAAAATATTGCTTGAAGCATGAGACTGATTTGCATGTTTGAAATTCCTGTTGTCTTTCTTTTTCCTCCTACTGATATCACGGGTTGCTTGCTAGAACCATCTCCCTGCCTCTGGGTGATTCCAAATAGCCAGTATTCATTTGTTTACCTCAGCACTGAGGGTTGCCACGGGGAGTGTGTGAGCAGAGTTCAATCCTGAGGTTGCCCCATATGGGAAAACCTTTGTGGCCCATTTTACTTTCCCAAACCAGGAATGTTGAATCCACTCAGAGAGCTCCTTCTATTGCCTCTGTTAGGAAGTAGCTCACTCTGCACCATAGAGTCATTGAATCATAAGAGTCATACTGCATGAAAACAGAATCTTCGGTCGAACTGGTCGACACCAACCATGGTCACAAACTAAACTAGGCCGACCTGCCTGCGCTTGGCCCATATACCTTCAAACCTTTTCTAGTCATGTACTTATCCAAATGTCTGTTAAACATTGTACTTGCATCCACCACTTTCTCTGACCGTTCATTCCATGCACGAACCACTCTCTGTGTAAAAAAGATTCCCCCATGATCTTTTTAAATTTTTCTCAGCATTTATTGCCAACCCTAAATACTCAGACAGCAACTGAATCAGCTTACATTGCTGTGGGTCTGTAGTCACATGTGGGCCAGACCAGGTAAGGATGGCAGATTTCCTTCCCGAAAAGGACATTAGTGAATCTGATGAGTTTTTACAATATTGATTGCTAACTGTCTTTTCAATACAAATTTTTAAAAATTGACTTCAAATTTCACCATCAGTTATAGTGGGATTCTAACCCATGTCCCCAGAACATTAGTCTGGATTACCATGGCATCAGTGCTTGATTTCTGAGCTCAGTAAACCGGGCAGTGAGTTCACAGCAGAACATTTCTGACTGTGAATCAAACATTGAAAAATATTTATCAGATTGCCTTTCGCTGAAAAACCTCTCCCTTTATGACTTGCTGCATACTCTTTTCTGTGATGCCCTGATGATGGTGTGTAAAATGCGTTTTGTGTTACAGATTAAGAAATTGGATAAGGCAGTGGCTGCAGCTTACACCTTCTATGTAGTGAACCCTGAACACATGGAGATGAGGCAGAATTTGGAGTATTACAGGATGATGGCTGGCGTGAAAGATTCCGACTTCAGGGACTTGGAAGCCAAGCCCCACATGGTAAAGACTTGCTACTGATCCAACATTACAACTGGCATTCTCACTTTCAAAATTGGTGCTTTGAACTCTATGCCCGCAATGTACTGCACAGCCAGAGATCGCTCTTATGTACAGAAACTCAAAGGCGGGTGTATATTGTGCGTGCTTTAGCTTCTATTGATATTCTGTTGATCCCAGTTTTATTGTATTGTTTTTTTTCAGGAAGCTTTCCGTACGGGAGTCCGATATTACTCAGATGAGCAGTTTGAGCCAGCAATTGAGTTTTTGGAAAATGCTTTAGGGGAATATTTCAAGGCGGACATGGAGTGTCGTGCTCTCTGTGAGGGTCCATACAACTTTGACGGTTACAGTTATATGGAATACAATGCGGACCTGTTTCAGGCTATAACAGGTAACACTTACATTTCGTTCCCTCCAGGTGTTAATATTGTCCGGGAACCTTTCATCAGCAGTTCCAACGTTAGCTCATTTGGTAACAGTTGTACCCCTGAGACAGTGGGTTTAAGTCCCTCTCTGTAGATTTGAACACCTAATTCAGATTAATGCTCCAAGGCAGTAGAAACAGAGTGCTGCATTGTTGGAGGAAACACCTTTCAGCTGAGTGGCTAAACTGAAGTCTTTGTCCGCCTTGGAGGAGAATTTAAAAGATCACATCACTGAAGAAGTTTTCCTCCTCTCTCAACAAGATTCCTGATGAAGGGCTTTTGACCGAAACGTCGATTTTGCTGCTCCTCGGATGCTGCCTGAACTGCTGCGCTCTTCCAGCACCACTAATCCAAAATCTGGTTTCCAGCATCTGCAGTCATTGTTTTTACCCTGTGTTTCAAGAGGAGTCCTACTGTTCTCCTGGGTGTCCTCGCCAATACGTATCCCTCAGCCAATGTGACTTATAACAAAACTCTCACCATTACCACTTTGTTGGTTGTGGGAGCTTGCTGTGTACAATTGTGTCATGACTCCAATCTTTATATTTGTATGCAATGGTGGGGCTTCACACAATGGAGTCCAAGTTCTATTTCCCCTTTGGGATCCAGGTCACTGATATAATCATAGAATCCCTACAGTGTGGAAGCAGGCCATTTGGCTAATCAAATCCACACCAACCCCCTCCTAAACACCATCCCACCCAGACCCACCAACCTGTCCATGTAAACCTACATTTCCCATGGCCAATCCACCTAACCTGCACATCTTTAGACTGTGGGAGGAAACTGCAGTACCCGGAGGAAGCTCACACAGACGTGGGGAGAATATGCAAACTCCACACAGATAGTTGCCCAAGTGTGGGATTGAACCCAGGTCCCTGGTACTGTGAGGCAGCCATGCTAGCCACTGAGCCAATGTGCTGCTGTAAGTAATTGCTTCTCAAACAAAGACCTTTAAACTTAGTGCAGAGCACAGCTGAATCTGGGACTTCCTTGGTTTGTGTGGCTCAGTTCCAACTGTTCTAGTAGAGACCAAAATAATCACTTTGAAGGGTGCACGTGAAATAGACCATCCGAGGTGGTATGTACAATCCTCTGTTATTGACAGTGTAGCTAGGCTTTGGTAATGATAACTTATCTTTCACACATCCAGACATGACTCTGATATTGTCACTTACTACTCCTCCTTGAGATGTCAATGTTGACGTGGGATGTGACCGCAGCTTCATGTACAGAAATGTACCAAATCTCTGCAAAGATTGTTGAATGTATCTGGAGCAAATGGATCGGAATTGGTGCGTTGCAGAGTGATACGTACATCTTACTCACAATTGTTTTCACTTTCAGATCACTATATTCAGGTGCTCAACTGCAAACAGAACTGTGTGACAGAGCTGGCGAGTCGGCCTGACAGAGAAACACCCATTGATGACTTCCTGCCCACCCATTTTGACTACCTTCAATTTGCATATTACAACAGTTGAGTGTCTAGTGTCCTTGGTAATGCAGCTTAAAGGGACAGTGTCACCTCACTAGATCCAGGGGAGGGAGGAGTTAGCTCTTGTAGGCAAGTTGGGTTCCAGAAAACTTTCACTCTCAAACGGTTGAAGTGTCACCAATCCTGATGTTGTGGGTAAATTAAATGCATCTGTTGTCAATGAAAGTGCCATGTGACCAGAAGTAATGATTACAAAAAATGTGCTTTGGGGATAGTTAGACATAGTTGATAAAAAAAAATAGGTCTACAGCAAAAGGACAGTGCAGTGGGGCTAGTTGGATAGCTGTTTGATTAGTACTGGCATGATGGACTGAATAGCCTGTTTCTGTGAATCAGCTATGATAGATTTGGATAATGATTGCATTTACCAGCTTAAATTCATGACCAACTATTGAATAAGAGTTGTCGTAACTGTGTTTGGAAAGTTGGGATAGAAGGTGGCAAACATTTACTTTCCTATTCTGTTTTGCTGTTGAGATAAAAAAAATTGTTTATTGGGTTTAATTATCTTTTCCTTTTCCGTTTAAAACACTCATTCTCATTCTGGAAGCTGAGCTTTGAACAACTTTATTTCTATTCTGATTCCAGCTGAAGACTACTCCAAGGCTATCGAATGTGCCAAAACCTATTTGCTTTTCTATCCCAATGATGAAGTAATGAACCAGAACCTACAGTATTACCAGGCAGTACTGGGAGAAGAACAGGCCGCATCTCTCAATCACAGAGAGGTAGATCTGTTCCAAATACTGAGGCTCCAATATCTTGCTTATATTAAATATTCTTTCAAGTAAAAAACAAAAGCCAGTGGCATTTATATAGTATCTTTTACAACCATAGGATTGAGAACTTTTAATCTCTCTCCCTCCCTAGTAGGGGCCTTTAAGAGAATTACAAACAAATTATAGCATCTTGGCCTGGCCATTTGGCCCAACTAGTCAATGCTGGTATCTCTCATCATGCCCATATTAATTTAATTTCATGTGTCCATCTTGAGTCCCATTCCTTTATCCTCCTGTGTTCCGATGTATTTTAGGTGAGAGGTTCTAGGCAGACACCCTGTGGACATGGGAGAGATGTTGCCAACCTCTCACTGCCAGTGTCTGCAGATAGGCACAGTGCCTGGTGTATGAGTTGGATGGGGTAGCCCAAGTAAGCTGTGATAAAGATGATTGTGGTGTCACGTACGTTTTTCCCTCCCCAACCCGGTGTGGTGCTTCCTAGGCAGGGCATCAGGACCCCCAAAACAGACAGTGCTGGAAAGTACTGGTATGCACAAACCCAACGTAATGTTTTGGAAGCAAAAACAGAAATTGATGGAAAACCTCAGCAGGCCTGGCATCATCTCTGGAGAGAAATCAGAGTTAACATTTCAGCTCATAGAGTCATTGAGTTGTACAGCACGAAACAGACCCTTTGGTCCAACTCATCCATGCTGACCAGCTATCCTAAATTAGTCTCGTCCCATTTGCCAGCATTTGGCCTATATCACTCTAAACCCTTCCTATTCATATACCCATCCAGATGCCTTTTAAATGCTGTTGTTGTACCAGCCTCCACCATTTCCTCTGGCAGCTCATTCCATACACACACCACTCTACATTAAAATGTTGCTCTGCAGGTACTTTTTAAATCTTACCCCTCTCACCTTAAACCAATGCTCTCTAAATTTGGATTCTCCTATCCTGGGAAAGAAAAGCTTTGGCTATTCATCCTATCCATTCCCCTCACAATTTTATAAACCTCTATAAGGCCACTCCTCAGCCTCCAGTATCCCAGCCTATCCAGCCTCTCCCTATAGCTCGAACTCTTCAACCTCAGCAGCATCTTTGTAAATCTTTTCTGAACCCTTTCAAGTTTAACAACATGTTTCCTTTAGCAGGGAGACCAGAATTGAATGCAGAATTCCAAAAGTGGCCTCACTAATTCCTATGCAGCCGCAACATGACCTCCCAACTTCTATACTCAATGCACTGACCAATAAAGGCAAGCATACCAACCCCTTCTTCACTATCCTTTCTACATGTGATTCCATCTTCAAGGAACTGCGAATCTGCACTCCAAGGTCTCTTTGTTTGGTAATACTCTCCATCACCCTACCATTAAGTATATCAGTTCTGCCCTGGTTTGCCTTACCATAATGTTAACCTCACATTTATCTAAATTAAACTCCATCTACCACTCCTTGGCCTATATCGTCAATGTCCTGTTGAACTCTGACAAAACCTTCTTCATTGTTCATTACATCACCAATTTGGTGTCATCTGTAAACTTACTAATCATTTCTCCTCCGGACAAGAAACAGTAACTCTGATTTCTCTCCACAGAAGCTGCCAGACATGCTGAGTTTTTCCAGTAATTTCTGTTTCTGTCAGGGGTAAATGTAGGGTAGGGGAAGGGGTCTGGGAAGGTTACTCTTCGGAGGGTCAGTGTGGACTTGTTGGGCCCAATGACTTGTTTCCACACTGTAGGGATTCTATGATTCTATGAATGTTTCTGACTTCCAGCATCCACAGTTCATTTGGCTTTTTGTTTAGTAATGTTTTGGATCTTTCAATTCTCTGCAACGGGTGCTTTTAAAGATGCCATCAAATTCCTGCAATGACCTCAAAGGTCCACTGTGTTTTAATCTGATCTGACAATTTCTGATCATTTCTGATAGAATATCCAGAGATACATCAACAACTCATTACTGGAGAAGGAGTTGCTGTACTTTGCCAATGAGATCTTTGGAGTCACCTTTATAGATCCAGTGAGTATCCAGTCTGCTGCCTTAGCATCATCTGGGAAAATAGCCGTAAGGATTTAATGTCACCTCACTCCAGTATTTCTAATAGTTCATTTCCAATTAAACTTCTTTCTCTTTATTTCAGGACAAGTGGACCCCTGAGGACGTGATGCCAGTTAAACTCAAAGAGAAGCAAAAGTAAGAGTCAAAGTCTCACCACAAGTCCAGTTGTAATTGGTGATTAAGGCCAGGTCAGAAACCCGGGTCGCTGTTTGGTCCTGGTCTGCTAAGTGATCCTCATCAATCAGACATCTTGCCCATTTCCCTCTGTTCAGAAACCAGGATGCTTTCCCCTTGAACTGTTATTCAGTAGTCTTCTCCTGGTAACTGATGCCAGATGTGAGGGTAAAGGAGATTGGGGCAATGCTGGTGTTTGGTGCAGGGATACTTCACTTTCTTTGGTAAAGACAATTGAGGTAGTTCCTTATCTGACATTCAGTCTCTCTAACAGGATCCAATCTTTTAGAAGAAGAAAAATGGACAAAAATAGAACATAGAACATAGAACAGTACAGCACAGAACAGGCCCTTCAGCCCATGATGTTGTGCCGACCACTGATCCTCATGTATGCACCCTCAAATTTCTGTGACCATATGCATGTCCAGGAGTCTCTTAAATGTCCCCAATGACCCTGCCTCCACAACTGCTGCTGGCAACGCATTCCATGGTCTCACAACACTCTGTGTAAAGAACCCGCCTCTGACATCCCCTCTATACTTTCCTCCAACAAGCTTAAAACTATGACCCCTCGTGTTAGTCATTTCTGCGCTGGAAAATAGTCTCTGGCTATCGACCCTATCTATGCCTCTCATTATCTTGTATACCTCAATTAGGTCCCCTCTTCTCCTCCTTTTCTCCAAT
>NC_057743.1:13956118-13971824 GCF_004010195.1 Chiloscyllium plagiosum | reverse complement strand
TTCGTCACTTTTATTCCTGATACTCCTTGCGTTAAAGCAAACACACTTTAACTGATCCCTTGGTTCCTTCCCAGGAAAATCCTTCCCACTAGCTGGTCTACCTCTTGCTATTGCCTCATCTGCATCAGCTCTCACCTCCGGTATACAGCTCAGGTTCCCACCCCCCTGCCACACTAGTTTAAACCCTCTGAACTACTCGAGCAAATCTTCCACCCAGGACATTGGTCCCCTTCCAGTTCAGATGCAACCCATCCTTCTTGTACAGGTCCCACCTTCCCCAGAAGGCATCCCAATTATCTACATATCTGAAGCCCTCCCTCTTACACCAGCTGCGCAGCCACGTATTAAGCTGCGCCCCCTCCCTGTTCCTCGCCTCGCTATCTCGTGACACCGGTAGTAAACGAGAGAACTCTACTCTGTTCGTCCTGCTTTGCAGCTTCCATCCTAACTCCCTAATAGTAGAGTAAAAATTCTTGGAGAGACTCCTTCTACACTGACCACAAAAAGAAGTAGGTTCCCTCCAATGTGGAGACAGGCCCTTCAGCCCAACAAGTCCACACCAACCCTGTGAAGAGTAACCCACCCAGACCCATTCCCCTACCCTATACTTACACCTGAATAATGCACTTAGAACTATGGGCAATTTAGCATGGCCAATTCACCTGACCAGCACATCTTTGGATTGTGGGAGGAAACCAGAGCCCCTGGAGGAAACCCACACAGGGAGAGTGTGCAAACTCCACACAGACAGTCGCAGACAATCGAACCCGGGTACCTGGCGCTGTGAGACAGCAGTGCTAACCACTGAGCCACCCTGCTGCCAAAGTAGAACAAAGAGCGACTAGAGAGCTTTGAATAGTTAAGGTTTATTTGTCTAGGGGCCTGACCAGCCAACTGTTGCTTCCAGAATGGCCTAAAATGACAAACATCTGCATCTGCATATAATTCTGAGCAGCTTACCATCTGGGTAGTGGAATCTATTGGGATCTGGTTCAGAGGCAGATGTTACTCCAATGGTGCCACTGCCCTTGTCCTTTGTCCTGATTTCTTGGTAGCACACACAAAGGAAGGTCCTACTTTCAGGCCACAGAGCCTAAGGTGGGGTAGCTGATGCTATCTTGACAGATGGTAAGACTTTCCAGTCCCTGGGCTACAAATTGGGGTTTAAAAAGCAGCCTGTTCTTCAGTCATTCCCAGAAAATGTTAATGGATGGAGGTTTGGTCAGAAAAGTTCTCGGCCCAATGACAGTGTCCACAGCTCAATCTCAAAAGATCAACTTTTCACCTTGAACATGGGAGCCAGAGTTACTGCAACATGAATCACTGCCTCCAGAAGGGGAAAGAGGGAAAGAGGGCAGTTCGAAGATCTTTGAAAAAAAGTGTTTTCTCACAATTCTTTAGTTAAAAAAAATCCAACTTTGGAAACAGGGTGGAACGAGAGACTGCAGCTCGGATCAGCAAAGAAATCGGAAACCTGATGAAAGAGATTGAGCATCTGGTTGATGAGAAAACCAAGGAATCGTCTGAGATTGTGAAGATGGTGAGAGAAGGTAAGAGCACCGTGTTGATCCGGCTTAGTGTCAAGGCATGGTCAGTGCCAGTAAGAACTGGGCCTTATCTGTCCAACTCCAGAGAGAGAAGATTCCTCTTGAGGAGGACGGAATTGCCAGCATGCCCATTGCTCATTATCTTGCTTCATTGTGGTGCTCTACTAATTAAACTTTCTCTCACATCAGAACCATTTCCAGAGCCTTATAGGGCATGGAAACAAACCCTTTTTGTCCAACTCATCTATGCTGAACAGGTATCCTATATTAATCTAGTCCCATTTGCCAGCATTTAGCTCATATCCTTTCAGACCCTTCATATACTCATTCAGTTGCCTTTTAAATATTATAGGTAAAAACAATGAGGTAAAAATTGTTTAAATATTATAATTCTACCAAATAAAGGTTTCCTCTCCCAGCCTTCTGCTCCCCACCCCAACCTCCATTTCCCTTAAAAAGACCTGTTGCCTCCCTGTATTTCCTCTCTCAGGATCCTGATTTTGGTTAACACATAGATCCATAGATTCCAGCAACTATTTTTTTTATTTACTCATGGGATGTGGATGGCTTTGGATGGGCCAGGATTTATTGCCAATCCCCAATTGCCAAGATGCAGTTAGGAGTCAATTACATTGCTGTGGATCTGGAGTCACATGTCGGCCAGACCAGGTAAAGACATCAGATTTCCTCCCTGAAAGGACATTAATGAACCAGATGGATTTTTGCACCAATTGACAATGCATTCATGGTCATCATTAGATTCTAAATTCCAGATTTTTAAAAAAATGAATTCAAATTCCACCCTAGAGGGATTTGAACCCAGGTTCCCACAATATGAGGCTTAGCTTCTGGATTAATAGTCTAGCGATAATACCACTTGGCTGTTGCCTCTCTGCTCTAGCTCTCAGGCCTCCTCTCAAATGGTCCTTCTTCACATGTGATACTGGAGAAAAGTCAGCAATGTAGGGACTATTGGGGCACCGCATCAAAGTCTAGTTCTGTGGTCATCTAGAGTTCATGTGTATGCACTCGTCATCTGTGTTGCCTCTAATTATTTCTGCTGCTGTACAGACCTCTGAGCAATTGCAATTTCCAGCACAGAAGGTCAGTGTGCTCTGAATGCATCTGCATGTCAAACGGCATGAACAGACCCTCTGAGCTATCATGCAGCTTAGAAAAAAACATTGCTTGCGGTCTGGCCAAAAGGTAATTTTGTAGTCCTGTGCTTCCAACAATGAGCCATGATGCCCAGGCTCATGGATCTGAGAATTGTCACTAAAATATTACAGCAGTGTTGAGCTAAAAGGTCATTTGATAGCACAGAGCCTGAGGATTGGATTGGACAGCATTTGCTAAATAATCCAGAGTGTGTTAGGAATTATGCCGACAACCAATTTAAAATTGTCAGTTAGGTTTGCAGTGTGGGACTATTGTTTGAATAGAATCCACAGATGGGACCCTACCCAATGTGGACCGGAAGGGTATGTACACATATTGTTCCTGTTTCAACTCAACAAAGTAAGTGACAGCCATTCTCTGGTTCATTTCTCAGTGCGATGCTTTGAGAAATTTGCCTGGTTCAAAGTTTAAACAAACATTCACAGTTAACTGTCAGCAATCATCTACCTGGTGCATTCTCTCTGGCAACACCTCTACCTCCACTTTATTAGAAATGTATCATGGGATGCAGATTTCACTGGCTTGAACAACAATTCTTGCCCATCCCATGTTGCCCTTGAGAATAAGGTGGCGAGCTGCATTCTCAAATGACTGCGGTGTATTTGCCATTGTTGGACTCGCAGTGCTGTTTGGGAAGGAGGTGCAGCATTTTGACACAATGATGCTGAAGGACAGCAATATATTTCTACATCTCAGGATGGTGTGCAGTTTGGAGTGGAACTTGCAGGTAGTGGTGTTCGCACATCTCTGTTGCCTTGCCCAACAAGTTGGCAGTGGTCATGAAGTGATTATGAGCTTGGAAGATGCTATCTAAAGATCTAAAAGAATTCTGCAGACAATCTTGCAGATAATACACACTATTGCTACTGAGTGTACGTGGTGGAGTGAATGACTCCGAGTGGATATGGTGCCAATCAAGCAGGCTGCTTTGTCCTGAATGGTATCAAGCTTCTTGAGTGTTGTTGGAACTGAATCCATCCAGGCAAGTGGGGAGTATTCCATCACACTCCTGACTGGTGTCTTGTAAATGGTGGACAGGTTTTGAGAGTCAGGAGGTAGGTTACCTGCTGCTGGGTTCCTAGCCTCTGACCTGTTCTTGAAACCACAATGTTTATATAGGTAGTCCAGTTCAGTTTCTGATCAAAGATAGACCCCAAAATGTTGATAGTGCACGAATGAGTGAAGTCATACCACTGAATGTCAAGGGACAATGGTTAGATTCTCTCATTGTCTAACTCTTTGTGCTGTGCAAATATTACATGTTACTTATCAAGCCAAGGCTTGGATATTGTCCAGCCTTGCTGTACCTTTACATGGACAGCTTCAAAACACAAAGAGTTGTGAATCGTGCTAAATGTTGTGTCATCATCAGCGAATATCCTCACAAGGCTGCTGACCTAAACTTGGAAGGAAGATCACTGATGAAGCAGCCGAGAACATTACCCTTGTGAACTCCTGCTGAGATGGCCCGGACCTTCAGGAATCAATATCATCCTTTTTTGTGCCAGGTGTAACTCAGTCCAATAGAGAGTTTTCTCTTTGATTCCCATTAACTCCAGATTTGTGTGGGCTCTTTGATGCTACACTTGGTCACTTGTTGCTTTGTTGTCCCTCTGGACGTCAACGTTTTTGTCTCTTTGTGAACATTCCTTCATGAGGTCAGGAGCCGAATGGCTCTGGTGACATCCAAACTGGGCGTCAGTGAGCAGCTTCTTCCTGTGCAAGTGGTACTTGGTCGTCCCTTTGATCACCCTTCTGTCACTTCACTGATAATCGAGAGTAGACTGATGGGGGAGTAATTGGCCAGATTGAATTTTTGTGGACAGGGCAATTTTCCACTTTGTCGCATAGATGTCAGATAGTGTTATAGCTCTGCTGGAACAGCTTTGTTAGGGACTCAACTAATCCTATATGTTGCTAGAGTGTTATCAGGGCACATTGCTTTTGCAGTATCCTGGGCTTTTTATGTTGGCCATATTCTCATATAGATTTAAAAGGTTGTTTTTCCTTTGAATTGGTTATTCTCATGAATTTTCCCAATGTGGGAATGAAAAGATCAACAAAATAAGTCTTTCTTTCAACAATCCTATCTTTGCGTTGGTAGTGCTCTTGCCTTTGAGTCAGAAGGCTCACAGGTTCAAAGCCCTCCCTGAGCCTTGAGCATACATTCCTAATCTGACACTAATGAGCAGTGCTGCGGGGAGTGCTGCATAGTCTGAAGTGTCAACTTTCACTGGAGATATCAAACCCAGGCCACATCTACGTCCTAAAAAGGGATGTAAAAAAACTCCAAGACACCTAAATGTTCAGGTACATAATTCTTCGAAGTTTGCATCACATGTAGACAGGGTGATTAAGATGGCAGCTGGCATGCTTGCCTTCAATGCTCAGACCTTTGAATATAGGAGTTGGAAAGTCATGTTGAGGTTGTATAGGATGTGGAGGAAGGTGTCTTCTGAAGTATCGTGTACAGTTCTGGTTACCCTGCTGCAGGAACGATATTATTAAACTGGAGAGGGCTCAGAAAATATTTACCAGAATGTTGCTGGGAATGGATGGTTCGAGTTATAAAAATAGATGGGAAAGGCTGGGACCTTTTTCACTGGAGCATAGGAAGTTGAGGAGTGGCCTTATAGAGGTTTATAAAGTCATGAGGGGCATAGATAAGGCGACTAGCAATGGCCTTTTCCCTTGGATGGGGGAGCTCAGAAATAGTGGGCATATTTTTAAGGTGAGAGGAAGAAGTTTTAAAAAGGACTTGAGGGGCAAGTTTTTTACACAGAGAGTGGTTCGTGTGTGGAATGACTGTCCAGAGGAAGTGATGGATGCGGGTACAGTTATAACATTTAAAAGATGTTTGGATATGTACATGAATAAGAAATGCTTGGAGTAAATGGGCCAAGCACAGGCAGATGGGACTAGTTTAGTTTGGGATTATGATCGGCATGGACTGATTGGACTGAGGGGTCTGTTTCCACTCTCTGGCTAATTTGAAGAATGAAGATTCCCCTAGAGCACCTGACCAATAATTATCCTCAACCAGTGTTATCTCGTGAGTTACTTGATAAGTTATCTTGTTACTGCTTGTAGAAGCTTGCTTTCCTGTCCTGTTTCTCTACTTTCCTACATTAGTGCACATCAGCCTTCCTGGGCCATGAACTGCAGTGGATACATGGGAATACCTGCAATTCACCTCCAAACCAGTCAACACCCAGTCTTGGAAATAGATCACTGGTCTTTCAGAATTGCTGGGTTAAAATCCCAGAACCCCCTCCCTAATAGCATTGTAGGTTCATCTTCAGCACATGGACTGCAGCAAAAAGGCAGTTCCCTGCCATATTCTCAAGCACAACTACATCTGACTAAATCAGCAACATGCACATCCAGTGAATATATTTTTAAGACAGTGCAGTTGGTCATTCTGAGCCCATGAGAGATGCCAAATAAATAAGCTTTCTTTCTCTCTGTTATCTCTGATTCATGCAGTTTGGGGAGGAGTGGTTCATGAAATCAGTCCTAATGTGAAAGACTTTATGAGCATTTAGAGCAAACCTTCCTACTATGTCTGGGGGCTGCTGTTTTAACCAGTACCAACCAGAAAACAGGATCAAGTTGGGCTTTAATATGTTGCTCATGTCACTTTGTTTTGCTTCTGTTTTAATCATTACCATGTCACAGACTAACAGCAGTTCTAGCTAAACCAAGCATGACGTGCTGAGGTGCTAGTTCTGATAATGAAAGCTTTCACGTGGAAATAATTGAGAGATGGCTCTTGAAGATTTGGAGTCCTCAAGCTGTTGTTATTCTCTTTGGCAGTTATTTCCGTTGTGGGATTGACCTTCGGAAGAAAGGTTTTGGAAACAACAGTCCTTGTAGGGACAACGTGGAGGCTCAGTGGTTAGCACTGCTGCCTCATGGCACTAGGGACCCAGGTTCAATTCTAGCCTCGGGTGACTAGCTGTGTGGAGTTTGCACATTTTCTCTGTGTCTGTATGTTTTTTTTCCTACAGTCCAAAGATGTGCAGGTTAGGTGGATTGGCCATACTAAATTGCCCGCCGGGTGCTGGCAGGTGGGACCAGATTGGGTTGGGCTATCTGGTCGGCATGGACGGGTTGGACCGAAGGGTCTGTTTCCATGCTGTCCAATTCTATGACCCAAATGCAGGCTAGGTGGATTAGCCATGGGAAATACAGCATTACAGGGATAGGGTAGGGGTTGAGTCTGGGTGGGGTGCTGTTTGGAGGGTCGGTGTGGACTCAATGGGCTGAAAGCCTGCTTCCACACTGTTGGGATTCTACGTAGTTTGTGAGCTCGGAGAAGATAGAATCAGATCCGCTGCTGCATGGAATATGATTGAACCAATACCAAATTGTCTTTTCAGTGCCGCCTCTCAGGGCTGCAGGTCACCAAAACACAGCCTTGTTCTCAGTAGTAGTTCCTGCAATTTTTCTTATACCTGACTCAGCAATCCTTCCCAGGCACACACTGTCTAAATATTGCAAATCTCCTTTGTCCTGCTCCAGGAGGCCCCTTGCTCTATAATGATGTCAAGGTTACAATGAACGCAAAACTTTTGAATGGAACTCAGAGGGTGGTGCTTGACAGTGTGATCACAGGCAAGGAGTGTGAGGAGCTGCGTTATCTCTCCAATGTGAGTACCACCAGCCACATTCATCCTGTCTGTTTGGTGCCATGTGTTTAGGTGAATGGGCTGGAATTATTTGAGCATTTTGAAATGAAGGAAGATGGAATGGCTTCTGGTCTGGCTACAGCAGATTAATGGGCAGAGTGCCCATCTATCAATACAAGCAGCAAGATGGGTGTCCATGCTCAACTGGGGACAGTCTGAAAGGTTTGTCTATTGCATATGAAACCGGAATTAATCTGGACAGAAATTCCAGTCGTTTCCAGGCTCTTTCGACAGAACAAATGTTTCCAAACTATCATGCTCATCCGATCCAGTCTCAGGACTGTGAGTCTCCTCTTCAGGCCAACCCCATAATGGGAGGCTCCCAACCTGTCCTAGTAAGGATTGACATCTTGGCCTCTTCCACCCCAGGGGATTCTACTCCCTACCTATAGCAGTTCCCTATCTGACCCAGGCCAGAAGTGATGGCTCCCTACCTAACGCAGCCCCTACCTAACCCAGGCCCTACCTAACTCTGCCCTGACCTGACCCAGCTCCCTATCTATTCCAACCCCTACCTAACCCAGCCCCTACCTAACCCAGCCCCTACCTCAGCCAGCTCCCTATCTAACCCAGCCCCTACCACACTCAGCTCCCTATCTAACCCAGTTTCTACCTGACCCAGTATCTTCCTAACCCAGCCCCTACCTCACTCAGCTCCCTCCCTAACCCAGCCCCTACCTCAGCCAGCTCCCTATCTAACCCAGCTCCCTACCTCACCCAGCTCCCTACCTAACCTAGCCCCTATCTAACCCAGCCCCTACCTGACCCAGTTCCCTATCTGACTCAGCCCAGATCTGACCCATTTCCCTACCTGACCCAGCTCCCTGTCTAACCCAGGCCAGGAGTGACAGCTCCCTATCTGACCAGCTGACTGAAATGAAGCAACTGGCTCCATTCTAAGAATAATAAAATTGGTGCTGATCCCAACGGCAGGGAGGCAGAGGCTGCCATGAAGAGGAAATGTTTCAATTGTCATAGGAGATCCTTCATGGGAAATGTACCAGAGGTTACAAATTGGTTGCAGATGTGAAATGTCTGAGTGGGAGATGGGCGAGGTATAGTGAGGATGCAAATTCAAACAATGAAGCAGTGTTGATGGGAATCTGATCAGAGAAACTTTTCTGGAACAGAAGTGCCAACCTTCCAATGACATTTATTTAAAGTTTAAGTGGTAATTTAACTTGTTGATGGAATAATGATCTTCTCAGCAGAGAGGAGCTTGCAGAACTTATCTGCTGTGACTAATTTTATATCCTTCACCTCCCGATCGTTTCTAGGCTGCTGCATCAATGGGTGATGGTTATCAAGGGAAACCTTCTCCTCATACACCAAATGAGCGATTCCAGGGAGTGACGGTACTCAAAGCACTAAAGGTGAATGATTCGGAACAGTTATGAGGTGAATTGACATAACCTCACTCACAGGCCCCCTAGCACTATACACGTCCCTGGGTGCAGTCTTATAAAATCATAGAGTCATCCAGCACGGAAACAGACCCTTCGGTCCAACCAGTCCATGTCGACCATAATCCCAAACTAAACTAGTCCCACCTGCCTGCACTTGGTCCATATCTCTCCAAACATTTCCTATTCATGAACATATCCAAATGTCTTCAGAGTCATAGAGATGTACAGCACGGAAACAAACCCTTTGGTCCAACTCGTCCATGCTGACCAGATATCCTACATTAATCTAGTTCCATTTGCCAGCATTTGGCCCGTATCTCTCTCTCAACCCTTCCTATTTATATACCCATCCAGATGCCTTTTAAATGTTGTAAATGTACCAGTCTCCACCAGTTCCTCTGGCAGCTCGTTCCATACATGCGCCGGTCTCCGCTTGAAAATGTTGCCCCTTAGGTCCCTTTTAGATCTTTCCCCTCTCACCTTGAACCTATGCCCTCTAGTTTTGGACTTGACTATTCATCCTAGCAAAGCCCTTCATGATTTTATAACCTCTATAAAGTCACCCCTTATCCACCGATGTTGTAAGTGTACCGTATTCAACACTTCGCATCATAGAGATGTACAGCACAGAAACAGACCCTGTGGTCCAACTCATGCATGCCAACCAGATATCCTAGATAAATCTAGTCCCATTTGCCAGCTCTATGGCCCATATCCCTCTAAACCCTTCCCATTCATATACCCATCCAGATGCCTGGAAATGTGGTATCAGCCTCCCCTACATCCTCTGGTGGTTCACTGTCTGTGTAAAAAAGTTGCCCCTCATGTCTTTTTAAAATCTTTCTCTCTTATCTTTCCCTTCTGCCCTCGTCACAGAGCTGTGCTCCCTTTAATTCCATCTGATACCCTGTCAAACATTCCTTTTGTCTGTCCTTGTGCTGAAAGCTCCTGCTGTTTTCTGCTGCATTGATATTTCAGCTTTCAGTTTTAAGCCTTTCAAGTACCCACAGCCCTTGTCCATTCATCTTCACTGTCAGACCAGCCAATGTTCTTTCCAAGATAAAGGCAGAAAGTGCTGGAGGAACTCAGCCGATCTGACTGTATGTGGCGAGAGAAACTGAGTGAATATTTTTAGTTGATTACAATTCCTCTTTGAAGTTCTGAAAAAAGGCTCAAACTTCTCCTTCCACGTCTGCTTTCATTTCAGATTGCTGGCATCTGCAGGACTTTGCTTTTATGTTAATGATCTGTCCAGTTATTTGTCAGTACTGTACCGCTGTTTACTTCTACCATTTCAGGCAATAAGTGGCCCAATTGATTTGAAGGTAATGATTGTCCAAATTTCGGTGCCACCAAGTGTGACAATTTGGCTTCTCCCCCATCATTTCTAATTTGTGTTTACAACAAATGGCATGGTTCATAACTAGATTGCATAACCACGATGATCTCAAGACTCTAGCCTTCTGCATGCTGGAACTGGAAAAGTGGGACAATGAACCTGCAGTGACACTTTGCTCTTAGTCTCTTCACACTGCCCATGCTCACAAACCTGTCTTGCAAAAGATGAAAGAAACGTCACACTATGAGATCATGTCATTCAGGTTAAAAACAAACGTGAAATGCAGTCACACATAGAATAGAATCTCTACACTGGTGAATAGTAGTCATGATGTGGAGATGCCGGTGTTGGACTGGGGCATACAAAGTTAAAAATCACACAACACCAGGTTATATTGGAAGCGTGTTTGTACGATAACCTGGTGTTGTGTGATTTTTAACTTCGTACACTGGTGAAGCATCTGGTCCATACTAACCCTCCAAAAAACATCTCACCCAACCGACACTCCCTATCCCTGTATTTCCAATGGCTAATCCGCCCAGCCAGCACATTATGGACAGTTTAACACAGCCAATTCACCTAACCCACACATCTTTAGACTGTGGGAGGAAACCACAGCACCTGGAGGAAAAGCCCACATATAGTCATGGGAAGAATGTGCAAATGCCACACAGACAGTCGCAAGAGGCTGGAATCGAACCCAAGTCCCTGGTGCTGTAAGGCAGCAGTGCTAACCACTAAGCCACCATGTCAATCCTGTAAATAAGCCAGTATGTTAAGTAACTATTGTTTCATTGACCCTAACATTTAAACTGCTTCAAGAAAAAAATAATAAAAACTTCATGATTCCAACAGATCCCTCCAGTTTTAACCCAATATTACATGAACACTGAGTCCCACAATCCCTCTTATTGTTATTCTGGAAACATGTATTCCAAACAGTGAATTGAAAGCATGGGGCAATATAGCAGCATTTAGAGAGAAAAAAAAAATTGAACGATAAGGGGAATAAACTTAAATTAATAAATTTATGTCTTTTACCCAGTTATTTGTTGCCATATCAGTCATCCCGAAACATGTAATACCTGCATGTTCTGGCGTTCCAAGTCACTTCATTATTGATTTTTGCAATAGTACTCATTGAGGATGAATGCTGCTGTTGCTGCTGTACACCAATTCTCTTCTTCGGTTTTCTCCTTTATTCACAACTATGTGTTCTCTGACAGCTCAGTCAGCAAGGCAGGATCTCACTGAAAGCGTCAAAGCTGTTTTACGACGTCAGTGAAAAAGCCCGCAGGATCATCGAATCTTACTTCCGACTGGAAAACCCCCTCTACTTCTCCTATACACACCTCGTCTGTCGGACTGCAGTGGAAGGTGATGGACTTTGTCTCAGCTTTGCGGTGGTAACGTGTCTTTGCACTCGCTCTGGACTTATTTGAGGTTTGTCATTATTTATGTTTGGCCAGAGGGTATCTAATCTGCTTCAGGTAGGTGCATGCAAAGAATTGCGAGCAATAAAAAAATTATTTAAAAACCCATCTGGTTTGCTAATGCCTGTTTAGAGAAGGAAATCTACCATCCTTACCTGGTCTGGCCTACATGTGAGTGGCACGGTGGCTCAGTGGTTAGCACTGCTGCCTCACAGCACCAGGGACCTGGGTTTGATCCCAACCTTGGGTGACTGTCTGTGTGGAGTTTGCACATTCTCCCTATGTCTGCTTGGCTTTCCTCCAGGTGTTCTGATTTCCTCCCACAATACAAGGATGTGCAGGTATGGTGAATTGGCCATGCTAACTTGCCCATAGTGTTCAGTGAATGTGTATGTTAGGTGCATTACTCAGGGGTAAATATAGAGTAAGGGGAATGGGTCTGGGTGGTTTAATCTCCGGAGGGTCAGTGTGGACCTATTGGGCTGAAGGGCCTGTTTCCACACTGTAGGGAGTCTAATTGTAAAGATCACAGCAACATGGTTGACATTTAACTGCCCTCTGGGCAATAAATGCCGGTCTACTCAGTACCCTCTCAGGTTAAAAAAAAAATGTGAGGCTGGATACAGGGAGGGGTGTACAGTGCAGGGAGCTGCCGTGGAAGTAAGAGCATCTGGATATTTTAAAAATTCACTCATCAGTTGAGGACATCACTGGCTGGGCAAGTATCTATTGCCCAGAGAGTAGTTAAGAGTCAACCCCATTGCTGTTGGTCTGGTGTTACATGTTGGCCAGACCAGGTAAGGATGACAGCTTCCTTCCCTAAAGTGCAGTGGTGAACTAAATGAGGTTTTCCAACAATCAATTCGTAGTTATCATCAAACACTCAATTCCAGATTTCTATTGAATTCAAGTTCCACCATTTGCCATGACAGGATTGAAACCCAGATCCCCAGGATATTACCTGAGGGGATTCAGACCCAGATTCCCAGGATATTCTCTAACAGGATTGAAACCTAGATCCCCAGGACATTACCTGACGAGGTTTGAACTCAGATCCCCAGGACATTACTTGTATGTCTGGATTAACAGACCAGCAATAATACCATCAGGCCATCACCTCCCCAGGATACCTCCTCATATTTCTATTGGAGGCACACAGAATGACTGCACCTTGCAGTCCAACTTCCCCACAGTTCTCCTTAGAGATACCCAGTTGGACCTTCGCTCTGCTGGGACAACTGAGGCTTTCTTGATGGAGATGAATTAATTTTTGTCAAAGAGTGTGGTGCTGGAAAAGCAGAGCCGGTCAGGCAGCATCTGAGCAGCCGGAGAGTCAACGTTTCGAGTATAAGCTCTTCGTCAGGAATGATGAATCATTCCTGATGAAGAGCTTATGCTCAATACGTCGACTTTCCTGCTCCTTGGATGCTGCCTGACTGGCTGTGCTTTTTGACTCTGATCTCCAGTATCTGCAGTGCTCACTATCTCCTCTGTGAATGGATCTTTATGTGGTAAAGACTGTTAAAGAATGGGAAGCTAATGCAGTAAATGAAGTTATACCGCTGATCAAACTGATAAAATGTGATCCTAGTGAATAGCAGAGAAGGATTGAGGGGTTCAATGGCCTCTTCCTGTTACTACATCATCCTGTACCTTGTTGGACAAGATATTTCCATTGGGTCAAGATGAATGAAGCATCATGTTGGATGTTAATGTTGGTACATTGTTATAAAGTGGAACATTCTGCAGATACACAGCAATTCTGTTAGCATATGAAAGAAGAAGTAAGAAAGATAAACAGGCGAGAATGTTATTCACATCCATCCAGAAGGACCTGAACATTCACCGTCACATTATCGAATGGATTTGTGCATGATTCTGGAAAGTTCCACCAGGGACAGGAACTGAAATCATGGGCCCTGGTGCTGCTCCTTACCAGGGTCCCTGACCAGAGCACAGCGACTCCACCACCAACCAGAGCCCAGTGACCCCATCCCTAACCAGAGCACAGTGACCCCACCCCCAACCAGAGTCCAGTGATCCACCTCCAACCAGAGTCCAGTGACCCCACCCCCAACCAGAGTCCAGTGATCCCACCCCAACCAGAGTCCAGTGACCCCACCCCCAACCAGAGTCCAGTGATCCCACCCCAACCAGAGTCCAGTGACCCCCAGTGATCCCACCCCAACCAGAGTCCAGTGACCCCATCCCAACCAGAGCCCAGTGACCCCGTTCCCAGCCCCAGGTTTCTGTGCCTGATATGCAAACCACCAAGCTCCTCACCCTCTCCCATCCCTAATTTCCATGGCTCTTCCCAGAATTCCAGCCATGATGGCACACATTATTTTAGTCCTCGTCTAAATGAACTTGTAACTCTCCAATCTGTGGTCAGTGTTCTGTTTGAAGTAGTAAGGCAAATTTGCACCTTGCTTTGCCTGTTACTGTCCTGTAACGCTGTGCATCGGAAATTCCCCTTTCAGATGCGGTGAACTTGCCTTGTATTTACAGCTCTTTCCTGTGTGTTACAGATTTTCAGAATTCCCTTTGTTTTCTGGTCTCACCAATAAATCGTTCATAGATCCAGGTTTCTATGGGTCATTAACTCTGAATCCTTGTTTTCCCCTTCCCTCTGACAGGAATCCAAGACAATCGTGACGATCTGAGCCACTCAGTCCATGTTGACAACTGCATACTAAACTCAGAAGCTTTGGAATGTCGGAAAGAGCATCCTGCCTACACTGAGCGGGATTACAGGTAAAAATGAACCAAGTCTGTGTCTTTCCTGCAAGTAAATTTGGAGATTTACAAGGTTGCTACCTGGACTAGAAGGTTTGAATTATAAGGAGAGGCTGAATAGGCTGGGACCTTTTCCCCTGGAGCATAGGAGACTGAGGGGTGACCTTGTAGGGGTCTATAAAATCATGAGGGGCATGGATAAGGTGGATAGCCAATAGCTTTTCCCCAGGGTAGGGGAGTCTAAAACAAGGGGGCATAGATTTAAGGTGACAGGGGAGAGACACAAAAAGTTCCAGAGGGGCAATTGTTTTCACACAGAGGGAAGTGAGTGTCTGGAATGGATGCTCTTCAGAGGGTTGATGTGCATTCAATGGGCCGAATGGCCTGCTTTTACTTTTTAGAGATTCTATGAAGTGTCTTAAAGGGGAAATGATGTGGAGGTGACGGTAATGGACTGGGGTGGACAAAGTTAAAAATCACACAGCACCAGGTTATAGTCCAACAGGTTTAATTAGATGTACAAGCTTTCAGAGCGCTGCTCCTTCAGCAGCTAGCTACCTGACGAAGGAGCAGCGCTTCGAAAGCTAGTGCTTCCAAATAAATCTGTTGGACTATAACCTGGTGTTGTGTGATTTTTCACTTTAAAGGAGGAAGAGAGAGACTGAGGGATTTAGGGTCAGGCTTATTTGTTAATATCATGTTCATTGTATTATTAAGATTGCAAATAAATAGGTGGGTATATTGATTGATTAAGTATATCAGCACATATATATAAAAAAAAATTCTCTGGTATATTTGAGACCTTCTGTGACGGCAGGGGCTCGAGTGCATCATAAGCCCTGGGAATGACATTTTAATTTAATTTTTTTTAACATTTTCTTTGAAGATCTGATTCCCATTAAAATGCCCTTTTAAGGGACTTTCGCTCATTAATTTAGTTAACTCAGCTGCTAGTTCTTTATATGTTTTCAACGAGTACAAAAAGGGTCTGCTGACACAGTAACAGATAGAGGCAGGTTTTTGATTTGATTGATTATTGTCACATGTACTGAGATACAGTGAAAAGTTTTGTTTTTCTTGCTAATCAGACAAATCATACAAAGTTAGGTGGACAGGCAGGTAGTACTGAGGAAGTGGGGAGGCTGCAGAAGGATCTAGACAGTTTGCGAGAGTGGTCCAGGAAATGGCTAATGGAAGTCAATGTGAGCAAATGCGAAGTCTTGCACTTTGGAAAAAAGAATACAAGCATGGACTACTTTCTAAACAGTAAGAAAATTCGTAAAGCCAAAGTACAAAGGGATCTGAGAGTGCTAGTCGAGGATTCTCTAAAGGTAAACATGCAGGTTGAATCCGTGATTAAGAAAGCGAATGCAAT
>NC_057743.1:13952121-13955930 GCF_004010195.1 Chiloscyllium plagiosum | reverse complement strand
GATATTTCTTCAGCCAGAGAGTGGTGGGCCTGTGGAATTCATTGCCACAGAGTGCAGTGGAGGCTGGGACGCTAAATGTCTTCAAGGCAGAGATTGATAAATTCTTGATGTCACAAGGAATTAAGGGCTACGGGGAGAATGCGGGTAAGTGGAGTTGAAATGCCCATCAGCCATGATTGAATGGCGGAGTGGAATCGATGGGCCGAATGGCCTTACTTCCACTCCTATGTCTTATGGTCTTAAATCATAAGTACATCAGGGTAATAGAACAGAATGCAGACTATAATGTTACAGCTACAGAGAAGGTGCAGAGAAAACTCTTAAGATATAAGAGGGCTCTTCATAAGTCTGATAACATCAGACAAAAAGCTATGCTTAAATCTACTAGTACGTGCTTTGTATACATAATGCTGCACAATGTTATAAAGGAATTATCAAGGAAAGGATTTACATCTCGCTTTATACCTCAAGCTTATTTAGGGTTGCAGACTTTGGTGCTTCAGCTATTAACAGCACAGCATTGAAGGTGGAATGGTCATGATCAGAAATTTGGAAACATTTGAAAAGGTCATGCAATTGTTGGGGGCTGTAGGAGGTTACAGGGATAGGGAGCAGTGAGGAGATGGAGGAATTTGAAAACATGCAGGAGAAGGTTAAGTTTGAATGGTGGTCAACTAGGGGCCAAGAGAGATCAGTGGACCCAGCGGCTGGTCAGTGAATAGGTCTTGCTGTGTTTTAGAAAATGTGCAGCAAAGCTTTGGACGAACTGCTGTTCATGTCGGGAAACTAACAGCCCCCCTCACAGAAAGCTCTTGGTTCCGATGATGTTCCTATTTCTCCATGCGCGTGGCCAACTTTGGACAGGAAAAAAAGAAAGTTCACAATGAACCATGGCCTCTAGTTTACCAACTAACGTGGTATCAGTCAGGCCAGTGTTTAAGACAGCGTTATCATTTGAGCAGTCAGTCATGTTTTTGTAAATACTCAGCTACCCCTGCCACCTCCTTTCTCAGTCATAGCAGGATCCACTTATATCAGCTATCAGCCTCAATTTTTAACCTCGCAAATGTTATATTTCCCGATGCTTGCTCACAATTATGAGGCAATCAAGCAGGTGATATGGTTGGGCTGCAAAGGCACATGGGAGTTTTGGACATGACCACACAAACAGAGCAGGGTCCACGTGACGAGCAAAAAAGATGGTGGCCACCTATGTCAGCAGTTCACTTTTTAACTTGTTGCAGGGTTGAATGACATCTTGGGAGGAATTTGTCAAGGATCAACTTATATCCACATCACTTGCAGGTGGGATCACCTAGCTTCTGAACAGCATTCTCTTGCTTTCTTTCAATGGGGACCTAGAGATGGAGAGATGGTGACACCACGGTCAGGCTCAGTCAATGTTTGACACTGAGAGGCCATTGGCAGAGTCTAGTGAATACCAGCTTTCCTGAGAATCAGGAATGGGATTGGGGGTTGGGAGACAACTGGGCATATCCTGACAGGAACTGTGGTAATGAGCGAGCAGCCCTGGTGCACTGATTGGAGACCTACCTACCAGAGTGCAGTGAGATAAGAAAACTCATGTGGCTTTCAGCCTGTGGATGCCATCTTGCCTAGGAGTGGTGGTTAACAATCCCCTGGTTAACTCTTTCCACCTTATTATTCTGCTCCAGGACTTCTGAATGGTGAGGTTGTTGAATCTGACCACCTGCCCTGATCTCAGTAATAAATGTGCCATGTGGCATCACCATGTGCCACCCACCCAGTGACTCATGGGTTACAGCCATGAGACATGTCATACTGAAAGGCCAATCCCTGCTCTGTCCTGAATCAGCTGGTGTCAGCAATCATTCTATGTTTGGCCACAGCTCCTTTGAATTGGTGCCTCCACTGGTGGCATAGAGAATGACAGTAAATCTCAATGGGCCGAATAGCCAGCATCTGTGCTGTATTGAATGGTGGAGCATGATTAAATGGAGGAGCAAACTTGAATGAATAGGGGTTGAATGGCCTAATTTCTGCTCCTATGTTATAGAGACAATGGCCTTATTGTCTCTATAAATCAGCTCTGTACACAGTGCGGGCTGTGAGTGCAGTCTAATGTTTGTTACAGATTCTTAATGGTCAAACTTTGTGTTTTCTCTAGTGCCATTCTCTATCTAAACCATGATTTTGAAGGCGGAGATTTCATTTTCACTGAAATTGATGCGAAAAACATTACAGTAAGTTTTTATTTATCAATCATTTTGATTTTGACAAATATTTTTTCGAGAGTTCTGCTCTCTTATTTGCCCAGGACTGCAAGTAAATACATTCCACCCCCGTAAACGTAGAGTCCAAAGATCTGCAGATTAGGTGGATTAACCATGCTAAATTTCCCAGAGTGTCTAGGGATGTGCAGGCTAGGTGGACTACAGTGTGGGTTGGTGGTACTGGGTGGGATGTTCTTCAGAAGGTCACTGTCGACTCAATGGACCAAACGCCCTGCTTCCACATGGTAGGGATTCTATGATTTCCCATATCTAGAGACACAAGAGGAGACAAAGACAATGCTTCTCTGTTTCCATAGCTAGTATTTTTTTTTTGCCGGTGCTGGTCTCCTGTTTTAACCAACTCGATGTAAACAACGCTGTACATGAGACTCTCCCACTGTTGTGTCCTGTGTTCGAAGGATTTGCGTATTGATAACTGACGTGTTTGACACTGTTATGAATGCTGCTTCCACAGCCAACAGGCTCTGGAGTGGGTCTTGAATGAGCAGCTCGACAACCAGAGGGAGGGGCATTACCCACTGCATCCACCAGCCCTTCCATTTCTAACAGGAGCCCATTATAAGGGCTGGCATGGTGGCTCAGTGGTTAGCACTGCTACCTCACAGTGCCAGGGACCTGGGTTTGATTCCAGCCTCAGGCGACTGTGTGGAATTCCCACATTCTCCCTGTATCTCTGTGGGTTTCCTCTGGATGCTCTGGTTTCTTCCCATAGTCCAAAGGTGTGCAGGTTAGGTGGATTGGCCATGGGAAATGTGGAGTTACAGGGATTGTGTGCGAAGATTTTCAGAAGTAGAAAATGGACCGAATGGCCTGCTTTCACACTGTAGGGATTCCATAAAAGATGGCAGGCAGTCCCCCTCTCTCCTCTCCCATCAATGTTATTGTGAGTGTTGTTGGGGTCAATGGTTGTTCCCACAAGCTCTTGCGTGGAGATATTGCACCATCTCCTGTGTTCACTGTGTCCTTCCAAGGGCTTCAGGAACAGTTGAGCTCCACTGAAGCTCTTCCCTTGACCCTGCGACCCACACAGTTTGAGGGCCTGTTTCCACACTGTAAGTAATCTAATCTAATCTAATCTTCACTGTGTCCTTCCAAGGGCTTCAGGAACAGTTGAGCTCCACTGAAGCTCTTCCCTTGACCCTGCGACCCACACAGTTTGTAAACCCAGAGCTACAGTCGGCTGGTTCAGTCTTGAAGTGGAATCCCACGCTATAACCCTTGATCCCTTTGCTCTCTCCTTCCACAGGCGAAGGTGAAGCCGAGGTGTGGCCGTGTGGTGGGATTCTCCTCAGGAGCGGAGAACCCACATGGAGTCCAGGCTGTGACCAAAGGGCAGCGGTGTGCGGTGGCACTCTGGTTCACATTAGACCCCCGGCATAAGGAGCGGGTATGGCACTGCGCCACGGGGAATGGGCGATGGGGTCTCTTGGGGGGCAATATGCAGTATAGGGAGAGAGGGGGGAGTGCACAGCGCCACAGGGGAACTGGACTATAGGGTCTCTGGGGGTCAATCGGGAATATGGGGGGCGGAAG
>NC_057743.1:13936744-13951352 GCF_004010195.1 Chiloscyllium plagiosum | reverse complement strand
GGGGGAGGTTGGGTGGTGTCTTGGGGAGGGGCTGCACAGTGTCGGGGGGTGGTGAGTTGATCGGGTTATTCACTTGTGTTTGAAT
The DNA here is from genome assembly GCF_004010195.1 of Chiloscyllium plagiosum. Classification (NCBI taxonomy): domain Eukaryota; kingdom Metazoa; phylum Chordata; class Chondrichthyes; order Orectolobiformes; family Hemiscylliidae; genus Chiloscyllium; species Chiloscyllium plagiosum. Next base: position 13,951,267 of record NC_057743.1, on the reverse strand, counting down.
CCTGTGCCTTATGAACCCTGTGATGATCCCTCTACCCCAGTTTCTGAACATCCTCCTTTCTCCCTCTCTCTGGCCTGTGAGTGGGGTTGCTGTTTGTGCAGAGCCTTGGCAGCGATAGCTATGTGGGCCCAGGGAGCAGACAGGTCCCCACTGAGTGGCCAAAGGCAGGCCATAACCTGGGCACAACTAGCTCTGATTTAAACCCAGCGGCTTTAGGGGGGAAAGGAACTGGAAAGGAGGGTGTGAGGTGAATCAGAACTCCACCGTGCTGTGGAGTGATGTTGCTGGGGCCTAGTCTTTGGGCTTTGTGTCGAGACCATGCTACTGCTCACTGCCCCTGTTTCTGACAGGAGAGGATCGCGGCTGACGATTTGGTGAAGATGTTGTTTGGGGCGGAGGAGGAGCTGCAGCAAGACGAAGACATCGTCAGTGCCCCGGGGTCTGATGATGTGCCAACTGAGGCCTCACCCGTCGGGTCTGCCCCCGAGCCACCCACCACAACAACACCAGAGTTGGAACGGGAAGAGGAAGAGGCACCGGTGTCCGAATCCTCCACAATAAACACATCAGACCCCTCTCCAGGGGCAACAACTCCTGCCTTAGATCAGAAAGAGCCAGCCATTCCGAACATACCCCCTGAGAAGGAGGAACTGTAATATGATCTACAAGGGCACACAGTTGCACTGCACCATTCAGTTCCCTGTGTTTTGCTCTTTAGTTGCTACCGTCACGGCCTTCCAGTTCTGGACCTGAAAAACTGTGGAACCTGTTACCTCATTCTATCTCCTCTTCCTCTGACAGTCTGCATGCTTTGAATCACAGAGCATGGCATCTTTTGTTTTTGACCTCCCTGAATTGTCGCCTCTCCCCGTGACTCCCAACCCTTCAGGTTTGGAGTCTTACCCACCCACACAGCAACATTCTGCAATTATTCCTGTGCAAAGAGTTGAAGTCTCTGATCTTTAGTACGCAGCCCCAGCGAGAAACACAAATGTTAATGTTGTCCAGCCTCAACTATCTTCACTCCAGTCTCTGCAACATTTTGTTTTAAGGTTTTAACTTTGTGAAGGAAATGTGGGTTCAGTGTTGTCCAGTTCCTATCAGTTGACACTCAAAGCATTTGTAGACAGCATCATTTAAAGGGGACAGATTGTGACTGTGTTCTCTTGTATTCCTCTGGCCTCTATAGGGGTCTGTATGCAGCTGAACAGTTAGTGGTTCTGTTATGTCTAATTCCTCAAACAAATACTCACTCAGACATGCTTGCACATACATCAGATTTATACAGGGATTATCCATTCGCAGTTAGGAGGCAGAATTCTCAATTGTGTTCCTTGCCAGGAAGGCAAATATAACACTCTCCTGCACAGATTAGACAGTACAGTACAGACCACAGGTTCGATCGCGAGCTATCCATGCATAACGTGCATCAAAGATCAATCCTTTCACCCATGAGTCAATGGGAGAATTCCTATCCTGAATTCATATCCAGCGAAACTGGAAGCTCCTCTGACTGTGAAGTTCTGGTAAGAACCTGGAAAGAGTTAATTGTGGGTTAGTTCTTGGTGGAGAATGCTCCACACCAGCAGGTGACCATTCATGCAACACTCTATGGCCACAGATAAACTTTAAATCCCTCCTGCCATGAACTTCAATAAGGTTTCATGTTGCTAGTGCTCCTGCTGTTCGGACTCACCCGTTCAATAAACCAACAGAGGTTGACATGACCTTTTCCAAAGCTCCTGGATCAACTAAGGTCAAAGTTGAAAGTCAGAGTGAGCTTTCCAAGGGACAGACTGGGGCTTAGGCCAACACCAGGTTCTGTCTTTCCTGATGTATCCAGTAATGTGAGCTGAGTGTTTATCAGTAGTGCTATTGCTATTGTCAGTGTTCATTCAAACCAATTCAACCAGTATTAATACCACACACCCAGTCAGTTTGCCCCATACAATGCTTTTTTTCTGATTCACAGAACATGTTTGTTTAATGCTTGGTGGTGTTGCTGATTGCCTATGGACATTTTTGTGACCCACAATATGTCTTTAATGCTCTTCTTGAATGGGTCTTCCAGAAATCTGCAGTAGGAAACTCACCTCTTGACTCCCCAGAGCGTCTCCATCATCTACAAGGCGTGAGGTCAGGAGTGTGATGCTTTACTCTCTTCTTGCCTGATTGGGTGCAGCTCCAACAACACTCAAACCTCTTGACACCATCCAGGATAAAGCATCCCGCTGAATTGGCATGTTACCCAACTCTTTTCAACATTGCCTCCCTCAGTTGCCAACCGACAGGGACAGCAGTGTGTGCCATCTACAAGATGCACTGCAGAAATTCACCAAGCCTGCTTGGCAGCATCTTCCAAACCTGTGACCTATACCACCTTGAAGGGCAGCAGAGCCAAGGGAACACCACTAACCCTAAAGTTTCACTTCAAGCCACTCACTGACCTCACTTGGAAATTTCTCTTTGGTCACATTCCTGGAAAATTCCAGAACTCCTTTTTAATGAAACTGTGGATGGCAGTGGCTCAAGAAAGTGGCTGACTGCTTTCTCAAGGGCTAATTAGGGACGGGCAATAAATGTGGGCTTAGGCAGTGATGCTTACATCCTACAAATGAATTTTTAAAAATCATTGCTTAGACAATACAAGCAAGCAGTGCTGTTTCCAAATCTATGGAGACACAAAGGGTTAAAAGTGTGGCATGGTGGCTCAGTGGTTAGCACTGCTGCCTCACAGCGCCAGGGACCTGGGTTCGATTCCCACCCTTGGATGACTATTTTTGTGGAGTTTGCACATTCTCCCCGTGTCTGTGTGGGTTTCCTTTGGGTGCTCTGGTTACCTCCCACAATCCAAAAATGTGCAGGTCAGGTGAATGGGAACATGCTAAATTGCCCATAGTGTTAGATACATTAGTCAGGGGTAAATATATGGTAGGGGAATGGGTCTAGGTGGGTTACTCTTTGGAGGGTCGGTGTGGACTTGTTGGGCCAAAGGGCCTGTTTTCATACTGTAGGGAATCTAGTCTAAAATGCGACTTGGCAGCAGCTCCGATAGGCTTTGTATTCTCTAGTGCAAGTGCAGCAGAGAGACCATTAGTGATGGTAATGACGGTCTCTGCCCAATGAGCAGGCTTCATTGTCACACTCCTGAGGATGAATGATTTTACAGACCTGAGGAATAATGTGGAATTTAACAATGCATCAAGTTTCTTTCAAATTTATTATCCACGTAATTCCAAAACAAGGGAGCATTCCAACAGTGTGGTCCCCTGGGTGTAAATGCCAGGCTGGAGAGGTTCACCAGCCTGATAACTTCCAACAACATGGCATTTTTCACACTCGCCCCTGTGAATACAACAAACATAGCTATTGCCTTGACCAGGCCTGCCCTGCTGTCCCTCAATGGCCCTGCTCCTCTGCCCTTATTTATACTAATTTCCATTCTCAGTAGCACCAAGTCAGACACTACTTGTCTTTTATTTTAAATCTAAGTATCTCAATGTCCAGGGGCACACCGGCAAGGTTTTGGTGCTGAACACTTTGTGGAGTTTTATCCATAAATAAATAGGACTATTTTGGTTGTGTACCTCTACATGCCTCCTGTTTGTTACTTGTATGCACTGGTTTGCCATTCTAAGAGGAGCAGATGTAATTTTAAGTGATCAAAACCATGTCATAGAGGCGTACAGCAGGGAAACAGACCCTTCGGTCCAACTTGTCCATGTCGACCAGATATCCTAAATTAATCTAGTCTCATTTGCCAGCATTTGGCCTATGTCCCTCTAAACCCTTCCTATTCATGTACCCATCCAGGTGTCTTTTAAATGGTGTAATTGTACCAGCCACCTCCACTTCCTCTGAAAGCTCATTCCATACACATACCACCCTCTGAGTGAAAAAAGTTGCCCCGTAAGTTTCCTCTCAGCTTAAACCTATGCTCTCTAGGTTTGGGCTCCTCTACCCTGGGGGAAAAGACTCAGGCTATTCACCCTATCCATGCCCCTCATGATTGTATTAACCGCTATAAGGTCACCCCTCACCCTCCCACTCTCCGGGGAAACTATTCCTGCCTATTCAGTCTCTTCCTGGAGCTCAAATCCTCCAAATCTGGCAATGTCCTTGTAAATCTTTTCTAAACCCCTTCAAGTTTCACAACATCTTTCCCATAGGAGGGAGACCAGAATTGCATGCAGTATTCCAAAAGTGGACTAGTCACAATATGACCTCCCAACTCCAATACTTAGTGCATTGACGAATAAAAGCAAGTGTACTAAATGCCTTCTTCACTATTCTATCTACCTGTCACTCCACTTTCAAGGAGCTACAAACCTCCACCCCCAAGGACACTCCCCAGGACCTTTTCATCATAAGTCCTGCCTTGATTTGCCTCCCAAATGGGCAGCATGGTGGCTCAGTGGTTAGCACTGCTGCCTCACAGTGCCAGGGACCTGGGTTTGATTCCAGCCTTGGGTGACTGTGTGGAGTTTGCATATTCTCCCCGTGTCTACGAGGGTTTCCTCCGGTTTCCTCCCACAATCCAAAGATGAGCAGATAAGGTGCATTGGCCATGCTAAATTGCCTATAGTGTTTATGGATGTGTAGGTTAGGTGCATTAGTCAGGGGTAAATGTAGGGGAATGGATCTGGGTTTGTTACTGTTTGGAGGGTCAACGTGGACCTCTTTGGTCAAATGACCGGTTTCCACATTGTAGGGAATCTAATCTAAATGTAACATCTCATATTTATTGAAATTAAACTCCAGCTGCCTCTCCTTGGGCCATGTTGGGTAGACTCAATATGTATTCCTGTGAATCTGGATTATTACAAAGAGATATAATTACTGTACTTATGCTGATGAAAGAATATAACAGGGTGGGTAGAGAGGTGATATTTCCTTTGGTGGTAGAGTCTAGTTTGAGAGCATAGAAATATAAAAATAGAGCAATATATCCTGCCAATACTTCTTCACACAATTGGTAGTCAAAGTCTCAAGTTCTATCCAACAAAAAGAACAAATCAGATTTGGGTTAATTGAACATTTTAAATATTAGACCAATAGGTATTTATTAGGCCAAATGGTCAGGTTAGGATACAGATTAAACAAGGTCTAATTGAATATTGGAATAGGATTAGAAGGCTGAATGGCCTGTTCCCAGATTCTGAAATGCGATGGTGCTGGGATTGCACAGCTCGCCTGTCAGTGCTTTCATTTGTCAGTGTTTCTGAGCTCAGGAAAGAACGGGTCCCCTGATTGAGGTTGGCGAAAGAACATTTGAAGACCTGTAGTGAAATAGCATCTTCATTAGATTTGACCCTCAACAGAGTGAAGTATTCAAAGCATTTTGTTCATTGAAAGGGGAGGCATGACTCAAGGGAAAGAGGTAAACAAGCCAAAAAAGTGATGGGGAAATGGCCCGCAGGAGAGATGTCTCAGCAGCGGGGAGAGGCAGAGAGTTTAGTGAAAGAAATCGCAGAATCCAACAATCCTGGTTCAGGAATTGCTGAAGGAGTGATGGAAGGAAAGAGGCAATCGACCAGCAGGTCAGTGGAATTGGAGCTGAAATGTGAAACTAAAGGAGCTTTTGGACTGATATGGGTCTGTTAAACATTTAAACAATGATGTGGCTAACATCAGAAAGGAGGTAGAATTGTATAATGCACTCAGATTTATTTTGCATTTCCAGCATCTGTTTCCTTTAAGCACTGGTAGGTCTTAGTCAGAATTCTTTCGCTCGTTGTTGATTCTTGGTTGATTAAGCTTCTTGAGTCCATGTTAAAGGTGCTATATAAATGCAGGTTACTGGTCGCTTGATTGCTGCTGTGAATGGCTCTTTCATAAGAAGCAGCCTCACAGACCTGGTCACTTTCAGCTAATTAACTCAATAATGAGTTGCAGTGTCTTATAATGAATTGTCAGCAAGTTCGGTTCCATGTGACAGCATTTGACAGATGCACTCATTTTGTAGCTGACCTGAAATGTGCTTTGAACAGCCTCATTATGCCTGACTTTTAATTCTTCCCCATCAGCCGTTTGATTGAGCACCTGAAATTGTTTAGCCTGGCTTTGTCCACAGAAATATAAAGGCACAAATGTGATGTTTTAATGAAGGGAGTAATTGAATGGGATTCCATTGATTCCAAGGCACAGTGGGAGAAGGGATTATCTTCATGTGAACTACTTCAAGGAGTTACTTCAGATGTTTGAAATGAAATCATGCAAATATTGCTATTTTTACATTGACCACATGGGGGTACCAGTGAGCCAGATGCTGCTTTCTTCCATTGGAGGACAAAAAGCCTGACTAACTTCAATGAGAATGAACTTGCATTTGTGTAGCACCTTACATCCCAAAGTGCCCTGCAGCCAATTAAAGTGTTGAAATGTACCAAAAGTTGTGGCAAATTTGCGCACGGCAAGCATTCACAGGCAGCAGAGAGATTGGTAATCTGGGTGATTGGCCGTTTGTGATATTTGTTGAAAGCTAAATCATATGGTGTGGGCACCAGAAATCTTGTTCATCCACAGAATTTCACCAAGGGGTCTTTTGCATTTAGCTGAGAGGGTAGATGGGAAGCACACGATCCCATCTCTAGTTGAATCAAGTCTGAGGCAGAAAGATTAGTCGTGGACCTTCTCCATGCAAATGAGGGCCTTTCATGACCAATCACGTACTAGCTAAGGGCCTTAGCCAATAGATGGGATTAACCTGATGGCCTGTGGGCCCGTCACATTGGTCAATCAGTGTGGGCAGTTTATCACCTCAAGTCTGGGTGGGCATGACAGAGGTATTGAGGGTTCTTCTGTCGAACACAAACAGAAACTGACTGAGGGGAGAAGGCACAGAGAGAGGGAGCCTTCCCCATTATAGCCACCTGCCTGTCCTTGCTTTCAAACCTGCTGTAGTCATCTCCCTCAACTCCCTCCCTCTGAACCATTCACTCTACAAAATTACTCACCTCACTCCAGACCCTCCGCCACTGTGGAACTCTGGGGGATATATCTCTGGGAGCAGCCACATTTTCTTCGGAGGGATTGGGATTCCAGACCCTTGCCACGGCCTGATTGGTGTGTGTCAATTATTGGGATGTTTCTGGAAGAGGGAGTGCAGGTCGCGTCCCACAGCAACCCTCCAGATAGCCCAGGAGGTATCCATCCCTCCCCACTCCATCCCATCTCTCCCAACAATTACCCCTCCAACTGCATCCCACGCCATCCCATCCCTCCCAACAATTACCCATCCAACTACATCCCACTCCAACGTATCTCTCCCCACTAACTACCTCTCCTACTATATCCCACTCCACCCCATCCCTCCCCCCCCAACAACTACCCCTCAACTGGGATGGTTAAAGTTTCTAAATAAATGCAAGCCTTTCTGTAATTCCTTTACAATATCAGTTGGAATTTGTTTTCTAACAGTGTCCTTTTCGATAAAACTTTAAAAGAAGTTGTGGGTGAATGCATGGTTACATGAATGAAGGTAAGTACAGATAGTTTAGTTTTGCCTGTAAGGTGTCTATATTATAATAACGTGTGACCCTGGCCTAAAGTAACTAGTCCAGTCAGAATCACATACCACTGTGTGAGAAGTTTTCTAAACCTGTTACTTCTAAGTTAAATATCACTAGCTCTCTTGCTAACATTGGAAAGCTGTTAATGGTGCTTCTGTTCTGCAAAGACTCCACAACATTGCTCTTATATTTTCTTCCTTATTCTTAACCCCTCATTAAAGATGCCTGGTACAGTTTGACAGGCATGAACTGGTTTCCAGCTCATTGCCTGTTGTGTGTTTTATAGCACAGAGCTGTGCCAAGATGACACAATGTGCAAATAGATTTCGTTCACAATGCTTTAAAATGTCTGCTCCATGCTCCAATTCTGACTTCCTCTTAGCAGACTATTTACTTTATCCTGAGTCCACAGCCAGCCTCAGTCAATCAAACACAGTGAGAATCAATAATAAGCAGACACACTATCAAACTGTTGAACACAGAGTCCAGGATTTTGACCCAACGACAGCGAAGGAACAGCGATGTATTTCCAAGTCAGGATGGTGAGTGGCTTGGAGGGCAACTTGCAGGGGCTGGTGTTCCCATGTATCTGCCGCCCTCGTCCTTAGAGATGATGGTGGTTGTGGGTTTGGAAGTTGCTGTCCAAAGATTTTGTTGAAAAGCGGAACAGAGTCGGTGGGCCAAATGGCCCCCTCCTGCTATTATTTCTTGGAAATCTATGAGAGCTAGCTTTGAAATCAGAGTGTCATATAGGCAAAGGAGGTGAAGTTTAAAATCCTACATTTAGACTTAAGCATGTAACTTGAACTGATTTCAGTTAAATGTGTAGAGACCAGAGAACTGGGCACGTTCTCCTGAAGAGGGAAGGGGTTAAGCAGAGATTTCATTGGCACATCAAAACTATGAGGTATCTTTGCAGAGCAACAGCGGGAGATTGTTTCCAAAAGTCTGGGGGTCAGTAATCAGAGGGTTAACAACCCAGAGAGTGAGTAACGAGGGGGTCAGTGTCCAGAGGATCAGTAGTCAAAGGTCAGTAACAAGGGATCAATAACCAGAGTGTCAGTAATCGAGGGATCGGTAACCAGATAGCACAAATGTAAGATCAATGACAAAGAACCCAGAAGGAAGGTGAGAATGCTTTTGAGCATGCGTTGATTTAGAACACTGCAAAAAGGTTGGTGGAATCAGATTGCACAGTAAAATTCTAAAGGAGAGCGAGGTATCACACGAAGAAGTGAAAGAGATTGTTGTGCAAGGAGAAAAGAATAGGAGAGTGGGACAATAGAGGTAGATCTTCTGGAGAGGTACCATCAGCTGAATGTCCTCCTTATGTCCTGTATCATGTTCTGTCTGTAGGAGTGCTGCATGGATCAGGATATTGCATTAAACTAGGGTCTGTCTTAGGTGAAGGATCCCATTTGTCATTCGAACAATAGATTTTGGGTTCTCCCTGGAATCCTGGCCAACATTCAACCCTCCTTCAAAATGGGTTTTGAAAAGATTATTCTTTCATGGGATATGGGTGCCACTGGCTGGGCCCAGCATTTATTGCCCATCCCTAGTTGTCATTGAGAAGATGGTGGTGAGCTGCCTTCCTGAACCGCTGCTGTCCACCTGCTGTGGGTTGATCCACAGTGCTATTAGGGAAGGATTTGCAGGATTTTAGCCCAGCGACAGTAAAGGAACAGAAGTTTATTTCCAAGTCAGGATGGTGTTTGGCTTTTTAAAAAAAAAGAACATAGAGCATTGCAGTGCAATACAGGCCCTTCAGCCCTCAATGTTGTGCTGACCTGTAAAACCAATCTGAAGCCCATCTAATCTACACTATTGCATTGTCGTCCATATGTTTATCCAATGACCATTTAAATGCCCTTAATGTTGGCGAGTCTACTGCTGTTGCAGGCAGTGCTTTCCACACCCCTACTACTCTCTGAGTAAAGAAACTACCTCTGACATGCATCCTACATCAGTTTAAAGCTATTTTCCATTGTGTTAGCCATCACCATCCAAGGAAAAAGGCTCTCACTGTCCATTCTATCTAACCCTCTGATTATCTTACATGCCTCAATTAACTCACCTCTCAACCACCTTCTCTATAACGAAAACAGCCTCAAGGCCATCAGACTTTCCTCATAAAACTTTTCCGCCATACCAGGCAACATCCCAGTAAATTGCAAGGTTTGTGAAGGTTTGTAGCTCAGGTTGAGGTTTAGGGTGTAGGTTTGCTCGCTGAGCTGGGGGTTTGATATCCAGACGTTTCATTACCTGGCTAGGTAATATCATCAGTGGCGACCTCCAAGTGAAGCGAAGCTGTTGTCTCCTGCTTTCTATTTATATGTTTGTCCTCGATGGGGTTCCTGGGGTTTGTGGTGATGTCATTTCCTGTTCATTTTCTGAGGGGTTGATAGATGGTATCTAGATCTATGTGCTTGTTTATGGCGTTGTGGTTGGAGTGCCAGGCCTCTAGGAATTCTCTGGCATGTCTTTGCTTAGCCTGTCCCAGGATAGATGTGTTGTCCCAGTCAACACATCTAGCCCTCCCATGGCTACGAGGGAGAGAGGGTCATAGCCCTACACACGGATGAAAAAACCCACTATTTCGACTGGGACAACACATCTATCCTGGGACAGGCTAAGCAAAGACATGCCAGAGAATTCCTAGAGGCCTGGCACTCCAACCACAACGCCACAAACAAACATATAGATCTAGATGCCATCTATCAACCCTTCAGAAAACGAGCAGGAAATGACATCACCACAAACCTCAGGAACCCCATCCAGGAGAAAGATATAAATAGAAAGCAGGAGACAACAGCTTCGCTTCACTTGGAGGTCGCCACTGATGATGTTACCTAGCCAGGTAATGAAACGTCTGGATATCAAACCTACAGCTCAGCGAGCAAACCTACACCCTAAATCCCAGTAAATTTCCTCTGAACCCTTTCCAAAGCTTCCACATCCTTCCGATAATGTGGTGACCAAAACTGTGCACAATGCTTCAAGTGCAGCTTGGAGGGGAACTTGCAGATGGTGGGGTTCCCATGCATTTGCTGCCCTTCTCCTTCTGGATGGAGGTGGTCATGGGTTTGAAAGGTACTGTCTGAGGATCTTTGGTGAATATCTGCAGTGTGTCTTGTTGACAGTGCACACTATGTCAGTGGTGCAGTGATTGGATGATTGTGGAACGATGCTATGAAAGTGTAAATTATTTCTTTGGCAAATATGATAGGGAAAACAAAGATGAAAAATCACTTTGAACTGTAAAAGTATTTAGAACTCTGTAAATAAGTCTTTGTGGAAAGAGCAATTAATATGTTGGACTACTAGAGTACGTAGTGCAGGTGAAAGTCATGGAATCCTTTACAAACTATATGACTTCTGGGTTAGAATGGATCAATGAAATAACAAGGGCTGAATGGTCATCTTCAACCTGAGTAATCTTATCCATTTTTAGTCTACAAAATTCTGCTTCTTTCTTGGTTTGGGATGTCAAAATAGTTGTAGCAAACATGACTGGGATTGCACAAAACAAACTGAGTGAACACAAAATGTTTAAATAATTGTAATTAAGTCTTGCGGACAATAGCAAACACTTCAATCTTTCTGATGATGCTTGCTGAGACAATGGTTTGGGTCCCAAACCATTGAAATGTAGGGCAGTAGCGTACAGTAAGTAAAAACGCACAAAGACCAAATGTATTTGTTAGGTGGTTGAAGTTGGCACTGAGCATAGAAAGTAACTCAATTGCAAAACTATTCACAAAACCAACAACCAACAAAGGCTAATTGTGGCCTGTTAGAGCTGATTATACTTAGGAAATCGTCAAGCTATTTGGATAAATCCACAATTGTAAGTCCCCACCCTGCCAGTTACCATGGAGAGGGGGCCAGTGAGCGCTTACGCTAACTGAACGATAACAGCTCACTCATTAGGCCCTAGGCTTCTGAAATATGGAATGCAGAACATAAGAGGAGAGGCTGTGCTTGGGATACATGGCATTTTAAGTGGAGATTTGCCAGGATGGGAGCAGGTGCCTCGCAATGCAGTGACTGTGTTTGGCATTTACAACAAAGGAGATTAATTTGTGTCCTGGTTAATCCACTGTTGCAGGATCGTAGGAAATATTTTGGAATTGGTACAATCACTTCATGGACTGTTGCTCTTAACGCTAGTAGCTTTGTTTCCCTATTTTACAGTCCGTCGCCTTCCCTTCCAGCCACTATTCCCTGCCAGTTTGTCAGATCTTTGTAACATTTCATGTTCCACTTTGGAGAAAGTGAGGGCTGCAGATGCTGGATATCAGAGCTGAAAAATGTGTTGCTGGAAAAGCGCAGCAGGTCAGGCAGCATCCAAGGAGCAGGAGAATTGATGTTTCGGCATAAGCCTTTCATCAGGAATCATTCCTGAAGAAGGGCTTATGCCCGAAATGTCGATTCTCCTGCTCCTTGGATGCTGCCTGACCTGCTGCGCTTTTCCAGCAACACATTTTTCATGTTCCTCTTTACAAATTTTTAAAGATTTTTTTTTGCAAAAGCTTGCCTCAATTTCTTTTTGTGTACATACCCACCCTCTCTACCTCCATTTCTGCCAATATTGCCAAAACCGGCTTCGGAGTTTTATTCATTTAATGACCAATTCTTCCCCATCCACCCTCCTCACCCCAACCCCCGCCAGTCCCTTCCTTCGTCGAGAGGACTGTGGGGGCATGGATATGGTCCATAAAGTACCTTGGGCTCATCAAAAATGTCCTCTGGAAGCTTCCAAAAACAACTGTGACAGCCTGACAACAATAGAAGACCACATGAAAGCAAAAATATAGGCTTGCCAGAGCTTCCCATCATCTTTATTGCAGAGAATCAACTTGGCAGTGCATAAAATCACAGTTTGACATGAACATTTAATGATGGTGAATGTGATGGTTGATCTATTTTCCAATCTGGCCTGAAGATCTGAATAATCAGGACGGCATTTGATGTGTTTTGAGGCCTACTGCTTTTCAATGCTGAAAAGACTCTTGAAAGGATTAGCATTAATTTGAAAATGAAAATGAAGGATTTTCAGTAGTTTTCAAAAGGGCACTTGATAAATATAAGTTGACCTACTTTTTCAGTTGAATTTTATGGGAGCTCTGTTGCTTTCACTGTGAAACCAAACCCAGAATCTTGTTCATTTGAAGAATGGACATTTTTGTAACCTTCACCAGCTGAACTCTAACCTTAGTTTCACATGGAGAGAGGGGCTTGATCTAATGGAATTAGGCGTCAGGTAGGAATGACTCTGAGAGATCAGCTCAGAGACTCAGCTCTCACTGACTTCAATTTGCAAATGCAGACATGTTGGCTGCCTCATTATTATTTGATCTCACCTCATTAATATGCAGTCTTGGTTCTACCACCTGCTGGATAGAAACCAGATGCCGAGAATTCCCGACATGGAGGTCAAAGCAGTTGTCTAGCAACTCCAGTTCCTTCAGATCTTCAGCTCGGACACCAAGCTCCAACGTCTCAGGGCACGCAACTAGGTGTAGGGGAATGGGTTTGTGTGGGTTGCGCTTCGGCGGGTCGGTGTGGACTTGTTGGGTCGAAGGGCCTGTTTCTACACAGTAAGTAATCTAATCTAATCTAATCTACTAGCTTTCAGAGTGCTGCTCTTTCATCAGGTACCTCCACATCATGTATACAGCAAAGGCACTGCTCCAAGCAAACGCCCTTATCTTATCTCAGAGTCTAAGCGGCAGTAGTCATCAGATAGGTCTAGGGAGGAACCCTTAGTTAGCAGGCCTAACACAGTAAGTCTCTGATATTATTTCAGAGGATTAACTAAGCTCAGTCAGCCAGCTATGGTGGTCAGGATCAGGGGTCTGTACATCTACAGTCTGGGCACCGTGCCATAGTCAATCCTGTAGTTCAGGTACAACCAATCTGGGAGTTAATGGAACACAGTCGGACTGCCACTTAGATATCAGTCGGGGGTCTGGGCACTTACTGTTCAGGACAGTCTGATGAAATCACTGGAGAGGGTGGGCATGGTCAGTCCTGGAGCTTCATCCAGTAAACGTCCAGGGCCTGTTACTCAGGGCCCACCTCTGCAGGAGGGAGGCAGTGGCATCTAATGGTGGGGATTAGTTTCTGAACGCAAAGGAGATGGCAATAGTAAAGAGGGGCAACTCAATATATAATGGGGGAGTCCTTGGAGCATGGGAGGGAAAGGGGGAATGTGGTGGGGAAGGACTCATTGACTGTAAACAGTGCCCTGGTTTGCACGGATGGTGAACAGTGCCCTCTCAGACATGGCATGTTGACTGGATATGCCTGAGAGTAGGTGAAGACTTCAATAGACAGGTTGGACAGGGACATGGGGATGTGAAAAGACCAAGAGGTTGATGGAGAGGGCTAAGCCAAACAGGATGCTTACATTTGAGGCCTCACCAGGATGGAGAGACTCACGGTTTGAGGAGTGATTGCTGCAGCCTTCCATCCTACCGTAAATAATGAGGGCAGCAGTGGAGATGAAAATGGGCTATGAGCACACCCAGAGTGGGCAGGGAGCTCCATTCTGTCAGGGAGGAGGCTTCACCTTCGAGCAATGAGGCCCTCTCAGTAGGCAACACCGTCACACAGTCTGCCATCCACTGAAGCTGAAACCACCTGGATCTGACACAAGCTAACTTATTTTACCCTGTCCATTGGCCTATCTGTGACTACGAGGGGCGTTTATAAGAGAATTAAAATTTTAGTTGGTAGTATTATATACCTGAAAATGTGTTGCTGGAAAAGCGCAGCAGGTCAGGCAGCATCCAAGGAGCAGGAGAATCGACGTTTCGGGCATGAGCCCTTCTTCAGGAATGAGGAAAGTGTGTCCAGCAGGCTAAGATAAAAGGTAGGGAGGAGGGACTTGGGGGAGGGGCGTTGGAAATGCGATAAGTGGAAGGAGGTTAAGGTGAGGGTGATAGGCCGGAGTGGGGATGGGGGCGGAGAGGTCAGGAAGAAGATTGCAGGTTAGAAAGGTGGT
>NC_057743.1:13885634-13935794 GCF_004010195.1 Chiloscyllium plagiosum | reverse complement strand
AGCACCACCTTCCTAACCTGCAATCTTCTTCCTGACCTCTCCGCCTCCACCCCCACTCCGGCCTATCACCCTCACCTTAACCTCCTTCCACCTATCGCATTTCCAACACCCCTCCCCCAAGTTCCTCCTCCCTACCTTTTATCTTAGCCTGCTGGACACTTTCCTCATTCCTGAAGAAGGGCTCATGCCCGGAGCGTCGATTCTCCTGTTCCTTGAATGCTGCCTGATCTGCTGCGCTTTTCCAGCAACACATTTTCAGCTCTGATCTCCAGCATCTGCAGCCCTCACTTTCTCCTTGAGTACTATATACCAACAGTTTATCACTGTTTACCTGTTGCTCGAGTCTTGATAAATACAGACACTTAGTTCAAGCTTTCTAATAACCTGGGTCTGAATGTCAGTTAAACTGGGGAACTTTACGTATTTGATAAAATTTTTGACTTTAGTGGCATCTCTGGGAACAGCAGGGCTCATTTCCAACATATCACCACTGAATTGTAACACTATCCCTCCACTTACTCACTTGGAAGTTAAAAATCACACAGCACCTGTGTTATAGTTTATTTGGAAGTACCCGCTTTCGGAGCGCTGCTCCTTTGTCAGGTAACTATTTGGAAGTGGGAGAGGGAAATGAGTTGTACTGTGAGGGAAGACCAGTCTGAGCTCCTTGAGGAAGCCAGTGATTGTTGAATGAGCATTGCTTAACTACAGAGTGTCATATTCTCTGTGAGGCACTCTGCACTGTTAATCCCCAAACACCACCCTCTTTAAGAGTGGGATATATACAGTCAGCTTAGATTGACCTGGTAGAGCGGAACAGCTTGCTAGTCTAACGCGAAGTTTATCGCAACTTTGCAGCTAAGTACAAGTTCACTGATAGGATTGACATTGCTGTGGAGACTATGAGGGCTTATATGTTAGATCTTATCCCTTTAGGAAGCCTGAACAGTTCTCCTAGCAGGTTCATTTGACTTCATCATAGTGCTCTGTGCTTTAACCCCTTCAGAGCCACCCACCTTTCTCAAGTCACGTCAAGTCCCATAGTCTTTCCATACCAAAGGGCTGCTCTCTCATTCAAGAGAGAGATAATTGGTGGTAATTTAACCTGAGGGCTACCATACCTCAGATGAGGGAAGAGGTTGAAAAGGAGAATCCTTCATGGTATCCCCATTTGGTGAAGGGATTGAACCCATACTGTTGCCATCATACTGCTTCCCAAACCAACCATCAGGCCAACCCCCCACCTGTCCTTACACCACCGAAATGATCAACAAATGTGACTTCACCAATATAGCCCACATGCTCGTTATAAAACCCCTTACTGTGAGTCAGCTGTAGTACCAGGCACTTAGGTCATACCCACATCTCAAATCATTGATGCGTTCAGTACCAGGGACTCAAGGATCATGTGAAAAAGACCATTTCTTCTCCCACCAAGAGTTTTTCTAAGGATTTAACAATACGCGCAGGCTTTGTATTTTTAAAATGTTTAATCCTAAGGCCTTGGAAAACATCCAGTAAATAGTATATTTAACTAATTAGAGAGCCAGCAACTTGGGTTGGAGTAGCTCTTTGGTTCTGGTTGAAGTACAATCTGGCGTCTCTATGTCCGAGTGCTCTGATAAAATGAAAACAGTGTGGTTCCTCGAACCAACAAGCTCGCCCACACAAACCGTGCCCACACAGAACCAATATCAACCCTTCTTCACAGGAAACTTAGAGTCATACAGCATAGAGACAGACCCTTCAGTTTCACTAGTCCATGCCAACCATGTTCCCAAACTAAACTGTTTCCGCCTGCTGGCATTTAGTCCATATCCCTCCAAACATTTCCTATTCATGTACTTATCCAAACATCTTTAAAACATTGTAACTGTACCTGCATCCACCACTTTTTCTGGCAGTTCATTCCACACACAAACCATTCTTTGTGTAAAAAGGTTTCCTCTCACGATCTTTTTATATCTTTCTCCTCTCACCTTAAAAATATGTCCTTTCATCTTTGAAATCCCCATCTTAGGGAAAAGACACCAAACATTCACTTTATCCAGACCCCTCATGATTTTATAAAGCTCAATAAGGTCACCCCTCAACCTCCCACGCTCCAGCGTAAAAGGTCCTAGCCTTTCCTGTCTATTTTTACAGTTCAAACTCTCCATTCCAGGCAAAAATCCTGGTAAACCTGTTCTGAACTGTTTCTAGTTCACTAATATTCTTCCTATAGCAGGGCAACCAGGACTACACACAGTACTCCAGAAGAGACCTCACCAATTCCTGTACATCCTCAACATGACATCCCAAATCCTATACTCAAAGTTCTAAGCAGTGAAGGCAAGCATGCTAAACAACTTCTTAACAACCCCGTTTAGTCTGGCCTGCAAACTTCAAAGAATCATGTATCTGAACCTCGAGGGCCCTACCATTAATTCTACAAGTCCTGCCCTTGTTTGTTTTACCAAAATGCAATTATCCAAATTAAACTCCATCTGCCACTTCTCAGCCCATTGACCTAATTGTTCAACATCTTATTGTAATCTTAAATAACCTTCTTCAGTGTCCACTATACCGCCAATTTTGTTGTCATCTGCAAACTTACTAACCATGCCTTATCCAAATCATTTATATAAATGTCAAATAAAAGTGGACTCAGCACTGATCCCTGTGGAACACCACTGGTGTCAGGCCGCCAATCTGAAATACCACCTGCCACCACCACTCTCTGTCTCCTACCACAAAGTCAATTTTGTATCCAAGTGGCAAGTTCATCCTGAATCCCATGTGATCTAACTTTACTAATTAGTCTATCATGCAGAACCTTATTAAAGGCTTTACTTAAGCCCAAGTAGATAGTGAGGAGAAAGTGAGGTCTGCAGATGCTGGAGATCAAAGTTGAAACTTTATTGCTGGAACAGCACAGCAGGTCAGGCAGCATCCTGGGAACAGGAGATTCGACGTTTCGGGCACAGGCCCTTCTTCAGGAATTCCTGAAGAAGGGCCTGTGCCCGAAACGTCGAATCTCCTGTTCCCAGGATGCTGCCTGACCTGCTGTGCTGTTCCAGCAATAAAGTTTCAACCCAAGTAGATAGTGCCTACTCTCTGCCCTCATCAATCTTTGTGATGACTTCACTGAAACTCTCTGTTGAGTTTGTGAGACATGACTTTCCCTTGCACAAAACCATCCCTAATGATTATCCCTAATCAAATTTTATCTCTCCAACTGCATGTACATCCTATCCTTTAGAATCACCTCCAACAACTTACCCACCTCTGATGCTAAACTCACAGGTCATGGTTTCCAGGCTTGTCCTTGTAGCCTTTCTTAAACAATGGCACAACATTAGCCACCCTCCAGTCCTCCAGTATTTCACTGTGTTTACAGATGATACAAATATTTCTGCAAGGGACCCTGCAATTTCCTCCTAACTTCCCTGATTACTCCAACTGGTCATCATTGTGGAAACAACTAGTTAAGTCCAAATGATTCACTCTCTTTGAAATGTGACTGGTAATGATTCAGAGGTATTTTCTGTATTAGTGAAAGGGAAGGAGTCGATTATTTCTGTGCTCAGGTGACAGGGACCACAATGTTTTCAGTTCTGGGAGGCAAAGCCTCAGTAAAACAAATAGAATGCGGCAGCACATTGACCTCTCATTGATATCCAGTGGTTTGACCATTAACTCCAGAGGAATAGCAGGAAGTAGACCATGCCTGCAAAATCTGAAACATGTGAAGATACTCAGCAGCATGGCAGCATCCGCAAAGGGAAACTGCTCTGGAAATCCAACATTTCCCCATTTTATTTTAGATGTAGCATCTGACTTAGGAAGAAGTTGAAGGATCTTTGAATCAGCATCTGCTGACAAGGGGATTTTAATATTCCAGACACTGGGCAACTTTCGATTTGGTTTGATTTATTGTTGTTACATGTGTCTTAAGTACAGTGAAAAGTTTTGTTTTGGGAGCAGTACAGACAGGTCTTGGCAACCAAGGACATACAGATCATAGAGTGCTTAAACAGAACAAGACATATAAGGTTAGGACTGCACAGGAGGTATACAAAAACATTGCCAATATGAGATTGAAATTAGAGAGGTTTTATCAGCGTTCTAGTAACAGCAGGGAAGAAGTTGTTCTTCAATCTGTTGGTATGTGTGGTAGATTCAACAAGTACAGATACTTCTGTATCTTCTGCCTGACAGAAGAGGTTGGAAGAAATAATGACCTGGGTGGGACAGGTCTTTACTGATGTTGGCAGCCTTTCCATGGCAACGAGAAGTGTAAATGGAGTCCAAGAATGGCAGGTTAGCTTCCGTGATGGTCTGTGCTGTGCACACAACTTTGTGTGCTTTCTTGCAGTCGTGGGCAGAGCAGTTGCCGTACCAGGCCGTTATGCACCTCGATAGAATGCTGTTCTTGGTGAATCTATAAAAGTTGGTAAGGGTCCTTATGGACATGCCGAATTTCCTAAGCCTCCTGAGGACAAAGAGGTGTTGTTGTGCCTCCCACATTTACGTGGGAGGTCCAGGACAGATTGTTGGTTGCCATAACTCCGAGAAACCTGACGCTAAAATATGCTACATTTAATTTCTAAGTGCAATAGGAGTTTTTGTTTGGGAAGGCCAACGTCCAACTTGCAATTATTAAAACCCAACTCCCTTTAATTCCTGAGCATCTTGATCCCATCCGATGCCACTTCAACAGTTTGGGCTAAAATAGTGAACTTTCATCTTGAAGTTGGCATTTTTTGGATTTAAAGCTTACACTACAACCTGAGCCTATCATGTGGGCAGTCACTCGACCCAGGCTACAATTGCCCGGACAAGCAAAAGCTTCCATGAAATGACTGGGAGAAGAGTTCTCCCACTCTCCCACGACTAACATGGACAGAAACGGGCTAACATCTATCGCTAATTTGCTTCTTGTGTGATTTTGCAATACTTTAAATGACTCTGTCTTCACAACAACTGTTGTAAAACCGTTTTGAACTGACCCGAGGATACGATAAGTCCAAAAGACTATAAGATGTGGGAGTCAAAGTAGGCCATTCAGCCCATCAAAACTACTCCACCATTCAATGAGATCATGGCTAATCCGATAATCTTAAACCTCACTTTCCTACCTTTTCCCCAGTATTCTTGATCCGCTTCCTGATTAAAAAGATTCTCATTCTCAGCCTTGACAATATTTAGTGGCCTAGGTTCAACAGCCCTCTATGGTAAGGAATTCTAGCGATTTACAACCATCTGAGAGAAGAACTTCTCCTCATCTCTCTCTTAAATGTGTAACGCATGATAAATTGTTATGTAAATACGAGTTTTTTTCTCCCTCGTGATATGAGTTTCATTGGTGTTCTGTGTCTTAGTATGTGACCTTCAAACCTGCATCCTCAAAATAAAAACACAAACCCAGGTTGGCCCACCCAGAGATTTCTGTACTCTTCGGTTAATTAGTAACTCCCTTGTGCTGCAGTTGACATTAAGTACTCTTGACTGGCATTGCTACATTTAGCTGGTTTGTGGTAAATCCTAATTTGTGGATAGATTGTGTAAGGTACATTTGGGAAGTTCAAACAGTAATCCTGCCCATTTGTTAAACAGGTCATAGAATGCCTACACTGTGGAAGAAGACCATTTGGCCCATCAAGTCTTTGCAGACCTACCCTATCCCTATAACCCACATTTCCCATGGCTAATCCACCTAACCTACACATCCCTGGACATTATGGGCAAATTAGCATGGCTGATCACCTAACACGGAGAAAGTGATCCACCTAACACGGACATCTTTGGATTGGGAGGAAACAGGAGTACCTGGAGGAAACCAATGGGGAGAAGGTGCGATCTCCACACAGACAGTCGCCCGAGGGTGGAATCAAACCCTGGGCCCCTGGCGCTGTGAGGCAGCAGTGCTAACCACTGAGTCACCTTGCCACCCCCTAGAGTTATAAATCTTAACCAATGCTGTGTATTTCTGCTTTGGGAGAGATAAACCTTATTAGACGATAATCTGTCCTTTCAGAAAAATAATGCCCACAATTCCCAGATCACTGTCATCCAGTAGATATTATAAGGAAGTCAAGGAACATTCCACTGATCAGATTTAATTGTTGTTAGTCCCGGGGCTTTATGCATGAATGCTACTTCTGCAGAGGTTGGGGAAAGTACTTTTTGGAGCTTATAGGGCTACTCTTATATTTTTAAAGGGGCCTGTGCTTGAAGAGGATGGATCTAGGGAATTCTCTGGAATACAGACCAGATTATTATAATTTGGGGTAGAACACAGTTAAAGACTAATAATGCTTGGAATTGAACATATCGAAGCCCCATCTTCAGCTTAACAAGTTGAGTTGGACCAATAGATGTCATTGTTAAGTTTTTCTGGTTTTCCTCTGGATGTCAGCTCAGCGGTTGCTGTGAATCAGAAGGTTAGCGTTCGAGCATTAGAAACAGTAAGTGGAGTCTGCAATATGATCGTGGCTTACCCCCACTCTCTATCCCCATTGAGCATCTAAAAATCCTATTAATCTCAACTGAGATTCTACACCCCTGGTGGATGGGGAAATTTAAAGATCTCCAACTCTCTGAGTGAAGAAATTTCTCTCACTTCATTCTGAACTGGCACACTCCTGTCTTTGAGACCACCAACCCCCGCCCCCCCACAACAAGACCTCAGAGGATTCTCATGTTGAAGTCCTACTCCAGAGTCTGGAATACCTAACCTAGGCTGAGATATGAGTGCAGTACTGAGCAGGTTCCTGCACTGTTGGGGGATATGTTCTTCAGCAGGAAAATTAAACCAAAATCCCATCTGTCCCCTCAGGCAAATATGCAAGTTCCCATAAGTTGGGTTGGGATTTCTGGTCAGCATGGACAAGTTGGACCGAAGGGTCTGTTTCCATGCTATACGTCTCTATTACTCTATGATTGTAAAGTTGCTTTGCAATATCTTGGGTTTGGAAACAGGTGCTATATAAATGTAAATCTTTTCTTTCTTTGGCAATTTATAATTTCTGGAGGTGTGCTCCCTCTCAATGGAACGCGTCAGATTGTGGATTAACCCCTTTATAACTATTCTGAGTGGGGTTTAATTTATGCATTGGCTTACTTGGGACTTTGGTAACTTATGATTAACTCAGTGATTCATACTTGCCTTGGTCTGTGATTATTGGTGGCGATTAGGATCTGTTAATGGATGAGCTAATGAAGCCAGAAGCATATAGAGTCAAGATTCGACTGTAGGTTCAATAGCAATACCGTATCGATGTGTAGAACTGTATACAACAACAGCTTGCATTTATATAGTGATTTTAACACATTAATATATTCCATGGCACTTCAGAAGACAATATTAAACAAAATCTGTGTCACAAAATGTGACAGTAGGGTTGATGGCAAAGGCTTGCATAAAGACATTTACTTATAAGGTCTACTGCACATACAACTAAGCAAAATGCATAGAGGGTCATCGAGTTGTTGAAGCAAGGCTCAAAGCTCCTATATTGCACCATTAAACATGCTGGAATGTACATTACCATTAGGAAGTAATGATAGCTTTAAGCGTGTGCACCACTACCGTGCATTAACCTCTGTGGTGATTGGAATGGTCATTTTATTTACCTATTAATGCAATGTTAACCTTGGGCAAAGTAATAAACCATGAACAGCATTATTAAAAGCTGTGATTCCACAGTTAAACACTCCCGCCGATGGGCCAGGCACTCTGCAGTGCTATTCACAGAATCACAGAATAATTACAGTGACATTAGGTTGGCACTTCCTCAAAAAAATCAGTGACAATTTAAAGCCAGCACATTTAATTTTAGTATTATGCCTCCTGTCCTCCCACTACCAGGACCAGTAGTTTCTGCATATTTTTGTCCGTTCATCACGGGGGAGTGCTGCGCAGTTGGAGGAGCTGTCTTTTATGTGAGACATTAAACTGAAACTCTGTCTGCTACCTCGGGTAGATATAAATGGCCCTATTTCAGAAATGAGCAGTGGAGTCCTGCCTAATGTATTGGACAATATTTATCCCAAACTGTCATTAAAAACAAATTGTCTGATATTTATCAGATTGCGGTTTGTGGCTTCTTGCTGTGCTCCCGTTGGCTGCTGCATTTTGCCATTATAACAGTAACTGCATGTCAAATGTACTTCCTTAGTAGTATAACACGTTGGAAGATCCTGAAGGAGTATCATATAAACTCACTCAGTCAAGATCCTCCTGTTCACCATTGATTCAGTTTTACTGCCTGTCTCATCACAAAGAGTTAGATTAGATTCCCTTCAGAGTGGAAACAGGCCCTTCGGCCCAACAAGTCCGCACCAACCCTCCGAAGAGTAACCCACCCCCCCCAACTAATGCACCTAACAATTAGGGACAATGTAGCATAGCCAATTCACCTGACCTGCACATCTTTGGAATGTGGGAGGAAACCGGAGCACCTGGAGGACCACGCAGACACGGGGGGAATGTGCAAACTCCACACAGACGGTCGCCCGAGGCTGGGATCGAACCTGGGATCCTGGTGCTGTGAGGCAGCAGTGCTAACCACTGAGCCACCGCCAAAGAGTTATTGACTATTATTTTCATGACTGGGAATTGATGATATTATATGCCATTAAATATAAAATAAAGGCAGAAAGTGCTGGAAATAATCAGCAGGCAGTTTTGTGAAAAGAGAAACAGATTTAACATTTCAGTTGGATGTGACTTCTTCAGAAGATGTGATGTTGAATAATTCCTTTAAGGAACTTCGCCAAAACCTAATGAACTTCTCATTCCTTGCAAAAGGGATGCCACCTGTGTTGCTTTCAGTTGTTATATATTTTATTGATTGTGTCTGTTAACTGTCTACGATTACATTAATCTGGTCACATGACACCAGGTTATAGTCCAACAGATTTAAGACTCCAGCACCTCCTCTTCTGCAATGTGGACACTTTTCAAGACATCACTCTTTATTTTCCCAAGTTCTCTAGCTTCCACGTCCATCTCCACAGTAAATACCAAGGAGAAATTATTGTTTAGTATCTTATCCACCTCCTGTGGTTCCACACGCAGATGGCCTCATTGATCTTTAAGGTGGCCTATTCGCTCCCTAGTAATTCTTTTGTCCTTAATGTATTTGTAGAATCTCTTTGGGTTCCCATTAACCTGAGGCGTGAATGAGAAAATGTTACAGAATGTTCATATATAGTCAATAGCTGAGTCAGGCATGGCAGCATTGACAGTGTTCTTATATCTCAATCATAGGCTCCAGCTTTAAGTTCCACTCCAGTGTATTAACATAATAGTTAAGGCTGACACTTCTTTGCAGCTCAGTGAGACAGCTTCACTATTGGAGTTGCTGCTTCTCAGATGAGATATTGAACCAAGGCCTCATCCGCTTGGTTGGGTGGCTGTAAAAGATCCTTTGGCCTTATTTCGAAGAACAGCATGTCAGTTATTCTTGGGGTCCTGACCAATATTGATCCCACAGCCAACATCATAAAAACAGATTATCTAGTCATTATTATAATATTGCCTGCGGGTATACTTCAAAGATATTTTATTGACTGTAAAGTGCTCTGGCATGTCATATAATTGTATAAGATGTCATATAAATGCAAGTTTGTCTTTCCTTATATACTGTCAACTGTCCCTTGCCACCTTCGGGGGTCGGTTAGCTCAGTTGGTTGCATGGTGATTCTGAGTGCTGCTAACAGCATGGGTTCAGTTCCCATACCAGCTGAGGCTACTGTGAAGGATTCTCCTTCGCAACCTGTCCTCTCGCCTGACCCGAATGTTACATTAGCATTAGTCCTCTCTGTTTGAGAGAGAGTAGAACTGTGGTGACTTTACTTTGACTGAACCACCTCTCTTCTTGGAAAGGCATGCTAATGGGTATGAAGCCTTTGAAGCTGCCATTGCTCCAATAGTCTCTGATCCTCAGACTCCAGTTGAAGATTGGCTACTTGGTGAAGAGACCACAAGATGGCAGGCATCTATGGAAGAGCATCAAGCAAAGGGAGTCAATGACGAGGGTCACAAACTGGTGGAGTTCCTCTGTTATTGGCTGTATGAATCAGTTGGCAAGGAGCTGCCTTAATGTTGTAGCTTTCATCTTGTTCCAGGCGTTTATAACTAACAATAATGTGGAAACAGAACAATAGGAGCCCAGAATTTAAATGCATCTGGTTAGCCTTAATGTGCAATTGAGCACATTCCATTGACTGGGATGCCTGGCATTGTTCTTCTGCTCATACCCAGGCCAGAATCTAATACAGCACTTATCTTCCTCAGTATCCCAGCCTGACTCAGCCATCTTAGTGTGAGTTGGGTGCACTGGACTGTGGGGAGTGGGATGGAGGGGCCTGCAGTCCCAGGTTCTGTCCCCTGCTGAGTTGTTCAACATTATAAGGAGCAGTAGTAGTGCAGAGGTTCAAGTGTTGGAGTCAATGTCTTCATGGTGGGGGGAAACAAGTTAGCACCATCTCGCTGTGAAATAACTTTGTTTTTTTTTGATGCTATGATGCCGCACAGAGTTGAATGGCTCCACCGGAACTCGCTATGGAAAGGTTTACTTCCTTATGGCTCTTGTATTCATTTTTGCAGCAGAAATCAGTTCATGTGGGGGCTGGGGGGAGGGGGTGTGCTTGGGGGTGGGGTGGGGGTATGTGTTTGGGGATGGGGAGCAGAGGCATGTGGTCTTGGGGGTGTGAGGGATGGGGGAGAGCAGGATACCTGAAGTGAAATTTGAGAAAGGAAGACTGGCGATTGAAATTACACAGAGCAACGTGTTTAAGGGGCAAGACATAGTGTGGGGAAAGGGGTCTAGGGAAGATTAGATTAGATTACTTACAGTGTGGAAACAGGCCCTTCGGCCCAACAAGTCCACACCGCCCCGCCGAAGCGCAACCCACCCATACCCCTACATTTACCCCTTACCTAACACTACGGGCAATTTAGCATGGTCAATTCACCTGACCTGCACATCTTTGGACTGTGGGAGGAAACCAGAGCACCCGGAGGAAACCCACGCAGACACGGGGAGAACATGCAAACTCCACACAGTCAGTCGCCTGAGTCGGGAATTGAACCAGGGTCTCTGGCGCTGTGAGGCAGCAGTGCTAACCACTGTGCCACCGTGCCGCCCACGAT
Organism: Chiloscyllium plagiosum; assembly: GCF_004010195.1. Taxonomy (NCBI): domain Eukaryota; kingdom Metazoa; phylum Chordata; class Chondrichthyes; order Orectolobiformes; family Hemiscylliidae; genus Chiloscyllium; species Chiloscyllium plagiosum. Next base: position 13,924,651 of record NC_057743.1, on the reverse strand, counting down.
TGGGATCTAGTCTTGAGTTCCAGTGTTTATTTACCTGTTGTTGACAATTCATTGAACACATTAATAATAGCACCAAATCGTAATACATAACAATCATTGGAAATATAAACGTCTATTGCAGATTTTATCTCTCTGGGTGTTATTCCTGGCCTTGGTACATTCCATTGCATGCTGTTTCAACGCAATCATTAACCTGCTTCAGCTTGTACATCAAAGGCTGTCAAATGAGAAGAAAAATTAAATCCAAAATGTACAAGAAAATATATGAATCCGGGACTTAAAGTGATGGCTTGAAATTCACAACAAACCCTGGTCACAATCTAGTTCTGCCCCTTTGTGTACATCAAAGGCTGTCAAATGAGAAGAAAAATTAAATCCAAAATTTCCCCTAAATGAGGTCAGTTGTGCAGCAGACGTCACACAGTGGTATGACCCTCCATTCTATATCAGACATTATGAATTCAACACCAACTTCTACACTTTGAATTCATCTCCCAGGTTAACCCTTCAGTACTGAGAGACTGTCACATTGCTGGAGGTGTTATCTTACAGTCAAACTTTCACCAATGTCTTGGCTATCCTCTCAGGTCCATGTAACAGATCCCATGACACCATTTGATAGAGACGTAAAGAATTCTCTCTGCTGTCCTAGCCAACCAGGAGCTCTAGATAGAAACAACCTAATTATTTATTTCATTGATGTTTGACATCTCAATGTGCATTAATTGTAGAAAACATTGAGACATAAATTGTTGAGCAGAGTGCAATATTTTCAGGAAGTGAATGAGTTAAATTGCAGGCGCATGACCCATGTGGCTTAGTCCATTAAAGTGAACTGAATCATCCAACCACTCCTCTTGGTCTCCTGCCCTCCACCACTGAAGAAACTGACTTATGTCTAGGTAAGAATGCTGGTTGCCTAACAACAATGAACCGAACTATGTAGAATCTCTATAATGTGGAAGTAGGCCATTCGACCCATCGATTCTGCACCAACCCTTCAGATAACATCCCATCCAGACCCTTTCCATAGCTAACCCACCTACCGTCTATCCTTCCTGGATAAATCTCAACCATTTGCCCTTTTCTGATTATTCTCATCCTCAAATGTTTTAGCATTAGTCAAAGATTGAATGATATTAATTTGAAATTCCTGAACCAGGGTTTTTATGACACTGCTAACATTGTTTGAAGATGCCGGTGTTGGACTGGGGTAGACAAAGTTAAAAACCACACAACACCAGGTTACAGTCCAACAGGTTTATTTGGAAGCACTAGCTTTCGGCACGCTGCTCATTCATCAGTAGTTGTCAACCACTTGATGAAGGAGCAGCGCTCTGAAAGCTAGTGCTTCCAAATAAACCTGTTGGACTATAACCTAGTGTTGTGTGACTTTTAACTTCTAACATCCTTCTCATGTGGCCCCTCATCTTCCATTCTACAACAACTCAAAATCTTTCACAACTCTGGCAACCTTAGCTCTAGTTTGAACCAGGTTATACTTCGCTTTTACCAAAGTGTGCAAGAAAATATATGAATCCGGGACTTAAAGTGATGGCTTGAAATTCACAACAAACCCTGGTCACAGTCTAGTTCTGCCCCTTTGACAAGACTAGTACATGAGGGTGATAAATAGATTTCACCAGCTTTTCTTTTCTTCCCAGCAAGAGGAACCTATTCAACCCACTTTGCTCTTATATTAGATCATGGTTCACTGGCCAGAAGTTTAAGTAGTTCCTGTATGCACAGCCTTAAGGAGATGAGAGCTCCAGATTTCCACAAGGTGTTGTGAGAAACATACTATCTGATTTCACTGCAAACTGGATCAATATTGAGAAATGCTCAGGGAGCAGTGGTGCTCACTGAAGGTCTAATGTTATATTATTCGAGAACACCCAGACCATTTTAATAATGTAATGCATTACTCTTCTCATCTCCAAATTTTTGTCATGTAATATGTCCCTTTTAAGGCTTTATGTTATGACTACAAAATCAGTGTAAACTTTTTTGTTCTCATGAAATTTCTGAAGGTCAGTTACAGATTGATTGATTAGCTTTCCTGAAGTGAATTCCAATCTGTCTCTAGTTGCTGGGGAAATTTATTTATATGTGTCAAATAGTGGTGTTATTTGCCAGTAACCTTTCAAAAGAACACTTGTCCAAGTAATGAGCTACTTATTATCCCGAAGCCACCATACTCAGTCAAAACATTAACTTTGTTTCTCTCTCCACAGATGCTGCCAGACCTGCTGAGTTTCTCCAGCAAATTCTGTGTTTGCTTCAGCATGTATTATTCTCTTGCTAACTTGAGGTTTTGAATATTTACACACCCAAAGCCTTGTAGCTGTTGCTTGAATACTGGGAGATCCCAGTGTTCAAATGTTCGCCAGGTTGCATTTCACAGCCCAGGCTATATTTAAGTGGGATTGCTAAGGTCACTTAGAGGACGTAGGCTACCTGACTCCAGTGTTAAATGACTCCTTTTGCTCCTTTATTTTATTTCGAGTGGCAAGTCAGAAATCCCTGCAGAAAGCCAAGTGAAAAGGAGATTGAGAAAAGAGATGGGTTACAGACAAAACACACACCAGGCACTTTGAACCAAACATCCTGCAAGGATTCTCTTGCTCTGCCAGTTAGACTTTGCCAGAAGATGTTGCAACGGCTCCAGAAATGGCAGAGTAATGCAAGTGGCATCATTTTTGTGGAGAGTCTCAGAACTGGTTGTCAAAATAAAGGTAGGAGTGTACACCCCTGTTGTGTGTCCAACACAAGGGCATTATTGAAATGACAGCTTAAGTTGATGGCCTACAGGGTGTATACTGCATGGTATGGAAGATCAGAACAGACAATTTCAGTCCAACATTTCCCAGTTTAGACAAAACAATAGCATGCATTATCAAGTTACAACTATACAGACAATTGTTCTCATTCAGTTTATTATTTCTACCAGTCAATGCATATGCATTGCACACACAGTCCTTAAATCATCCCAGTCTCCTAATGATCTGCATGTGTTGTCATTGACTGTTCATCTGGATAATGCAGTTTTGTTAGAGTGTGTTCTGTATTGCTTGTTGTTGCTGGATTGTTGTGGACCTCTGTATTTCATGGTCAGTGTGTGTGCTATGGAGAAAGCATGTTGACCTCTTCCTGATCTGCCACCTGCAGTTGAGGAATACCTTCTGCATATGAGCCCACGTGTCTGTGGTTGTGATGTATACCTGGTCATTCCCTGCACTGTAGATAATCAAAGTGACAACTACTCCACGCGGGTCCCAAATTGCCATAGAGTGTGGCTTTTGTTCATTTCGCTGAATGTTTGTTTGTAACCTGACTGGCAATCCAATTCTCAGTCTTGTCAAAATGAAATTTGGCTTTCTGCCATTTCACAGATTGGAAAAATCAGTCCGCAGAGATTTCAGTCAAACAATGCATGAATCACTGATAGCAACTTGTGAATTTCTGCATTTAGCTGATCATGTATGGATTCCAGGCAGTTTTGCCAATTGCAACAGTAATAACAGTTAATACTGACAGTTATGCCACCAAGCCAGTTAAAAAAAAACTCGGCCAATTATCTAACTCTTCAAAAGCAAATTATAATTAAAATCATGAAACTCCCTCCCTCCTGGCATTGTGTGTGCACCTACAGCAAGTGGACTGCATCAGCTCAAACAGGTAGCTCATCCCCATCTTCTCAAGGGCAACTAGGGATGGCCATAAATGCTGGCTCAATCGATGATGCCCATATTCTGTGAGTGAATAAAAAATTTTTCCCTTCTTTCCAATGATTTTTTGTTTCTGTATTTTTTATGTTCCATATCCAGATTTATAATGGGTGTTGTCCAGGTAAATTTCTTATGTTCTAATTAGATCTTCCTGCCAATGGTGTATACTAGGATATTTGTTTTGCATCACCAAGCTCCTCGGTACTTAAACTCAGAAACTCCAATCAACTCTACTTCGCTTCCCAAATGATGATATCTTTTACTATTCTACAGTAAGTAGAGAGTTGTGAACACAGCCCAGTCCATCACACAGGCCGATCTTCCATCCATTAACTCCATCTACACTTCTCGCTGTCTCAGAAAGGCAGCCAACATCATCAAAGACACCCCCCCCCCCCCCCCCCCCCGACCCCGGTTATACTTCCTTCCAACCTCTTCCATCAGGCAGAAGGTACAAAAGCTTAAACACATGAACCAACAGATTCACGACCAGCTTTTTCCCCCACTGTTGCTAGACTTCTGAAATGGACCTCTCAAATTTTAAATTTAATGTTAATCTTGCTCTTTGTGCACCTTCTCCACAGCCATAACATTGTATTCCTCGCTCTGTTCTTTTACCCTAATACACTTTGTATAGTATGATCTTCCTGTACTGCACACAAAACAAAACTTTTCACTGTACTTAGGTACGTGACAATAATAAATCAAATCAAAGTAATATATAAAAATAAAACTTTAGAATGGGCACCTGAATACATTTCTATTTTATGTCATTTACCTGCCTATATGTTAACATAGAGCTTATATGTGTAAACTAATGATTAATTACCTCTTACCCTCCAAAGTCACCCCCCCACCACCAATCCAGCCTCACTTAAAACTACATTTGGTCTTGCCTTTCTTGAGTAATTTCGACATTGATAGTTCTTGGAAAAAGGGCAAATATTGATTCTGATATTCAGTACATTATAACTTAACTATCATGAGTGAAATGGTCTGGTGGCTAAGAGACTGACTGAAGGATGGAACCAGTAGGTGGTTAGGAAGAAGGTGAAGCTTTCTGTGGAAATCTAGGGCCTCATTGAGAAATTAGTTCTGAATGGTAAGGGTGATGAAGGAAGCGATCATTTGTGAAGGAAGCTTCTTGGTTTATGTTATGTGAGTGCTCCACTGACAAACCAGTGACCAAATTACTTCTATTCAAGTGTCCAGTCCACTGACCCTCTAAGCAGGCTGCGTCAAATTGGTATTGTGATGGGGAAATCACGTTTGACGAATCCATTGTGGTTCTTTGAGGAAATAACACATGTTGTGGATAAAAGAGAACTGGTGGGGGCACTGTATTTAGATTTCAAGCGGACATTTGCCACATTAGGCGTTATTGCAGATAATAAAAGTGCATGGGATAGGGGACAGAAATTGTCCTGGATAGGAAATTGGCTAACAGGAAGTACAGAGTAGGCATAAAATGAGTCTTCCTCAGGCAAGATGTGATGAGTAGCGTGCTACAGGGATTAGTGCTGAGCTTTTAATTGTTTATAATTTACATAAATAACTTATATAAATATACATAAATGAAGGGACAGAAAGTATGCTAGCCAAATTAGCTGATGACAATAAGCCAAGCAAGAAACTAAGTAGTGAAGATGACAAAGAGAGACTACAAAAATGAATGGATGGATTGAGTGTGATGGCAAAGATTTGGAAAATAGAGTATAATGTAGGAAAATATGGAATTGTCCATTTTGCCATGATAGAATAAGAAAGAATATAGGGTTGAATTTTACTTTTTTGGTGAAGTCTGAGTTGTTTGAAGTTTTTTTGGAGCGTGTTTTGCCATGAGTCTAGTGAAGGTTTCTCACTCTCTCTTACCACTCTTATCTCATTAATTACCTACTCCAACTTCTGACACCTCTCATATTCTATCCCAGTCCCATCATACCAGAAAGCCATTCCTGGAACCTGGAGTCACCAGACCAGATAAGGATGGCAGATTTCCTTTCGTAAAGAACATTCATGAACCAGAGGGTTTTTCTTGATCACAAACAACATAGTTGTCATTAGAGCTGAAAATGTGTTGCTGGAAAAGCGCAGCATGTCAGGCAGCATCCAGGGAACAGGAGAATCGACGTTTCTCCTGTTCCCTGGATGCTGCCTGACCTGCTGCGCTTTTCCAGCAACACATTTTCAGCTCTGATCTCCAGCATCTGCAGACCTCACTTTCTCCTCATAGTTGTCATTAGGTTAGTTTCTCATTGCAGATCTTTTATTGAATTCAGATTTCACCATTTGCCGAGGAAAGATTTGAACCCATGTTGTCAGAACATTAGTCTGAGGTCCTGGATTACTAATCCACTACGTCACCATCTGCCACAAAAGCAAGAACTATTCCGCACACATTCATCTCCCTTAATATCTGCATCCTGCTCAATCCAGGAGGAGCCAATAATAGGGCAGAAAGAGGCAAGATGGTTGGCATCCATCATTTGGCTCCTCACACCTTAGTGGAGAGATCCGGACTAACCACCCAGCCTGGTCCCTGGGCTGATATCGGACACTGCTCTTCACTTACTGTCGAGAGTATGGTGCTGGAAAAGCACAGCAGGTCAGGCAGCATCCGAGGAACAGGAGAATCGACGTTTCGGGCAGAAGCCCTTCATCAGGAATGAGGCTGTGGGCCGGGGAGCTGAGAGATAATTGGGGGGGTGGGGAGGGTGGTGGGGTTGGGGGCAAGGTAGCTGAGAAAGTGATAGGTAGATGAAGGTGAGGGAGAAGATGATAAGTCGGGGGGAAGTGGAGTGGATAGTTGGGAAAGGTGATGGACAGGTCAGGAGGGCAGTGCTGAATTGGAGGCTTGGGACTGGGATAATGTAGGGGTAGGGGAAATGAGGAAAGTGTTGAAATCCACATTTATCCTGTGTGGTTGCAGGGTCCCCAGGTGGAATATAAGGGGTTCTTCCTCCAGGTATCGGGTGGTAACGGTTTGGTGGTGGAGGAGGCCCAGGACCTGCATGTCTTTGGGGGAATGGGTGGGGGAGTTGAAGTGTTCAGCCATGGGGCGGTGGGGTCGGTGAGTGTGGGTGTCCCAGAGATGTTCTCTGGAACGATCCGTAAGAAGGCGTCCTGTCTCCTTGTGTAGAGGATCTTGACTTACTGTGCCAGGAATCGCTGAATGAAGACTATTTCCCTCAACTTGACTGAAGCCTGATGACAACTACAACAAGGTTCCCAGCTTTCTGTCTGCACTAACTAGCAGAGCAAGGCTGTGTAATAGGAGCCTGGTAATATGAGTCTGGCGGATGAAGGAAAATGCAATGGGAGGCAAGGCACTGCAAGGCAGAGATGCTGTAGCATTCAGGTAGACTCAAAGTGAGGGAGAGGTAACAGAGCAAGCAAAACAGCCCAGAGAAACAACCTAATCCAATCCATGAGCTGGGTGAGTGTCCCTGAGGGTAAATTTCCTTCTTGCGGTCTAACAATGATGTCCGAAGTGCATTATTGAAGTAGTTGAGGGATATGCAATGAGGGTTTTGCGAAGCTAGAACATATCAGATGCCAGTGGGATGTATGGGGCTAGTGCCCACAGAGCATGCTCTGGGATGTTGCTGCCTGGCTTCCACCAAGGTGGTTGTTTGGATCAGGCAGCAAGTCCACCAGTTCCACATTCTGTTGTATTGTCAGATTCGCCTGCAGTCTCACTTGTTTGGTGAGTTTGGTAAGATGGTAAGCTGAATTAACAAGGTTAACATGCAATATTGACCGTCACTTGGCATCTCGCTGCTACCTCGTAAGAAACTCACCATACCACTTGTGAAAAACATAACAGATGGATTGAAGTGATGGTGATGCTGGGATGGGCCTCACTGTATTCCTCATTGATTCTGCCACAGAACTTGGAAGAGCCAACATTACTCATACCCCTATAAGATTCGACTCTTAACACCTGGGTGGTGAGTGATTGCTGAGCTCTGAGATGAGAGAGATGTTGATGTCCTAGTGCACATGGCTATCGTAGGGATACAACAAATAAATGGAAATGCTGACAGATTGTGATTTAATGCAAGGGAAATTGTATATAAAACAAAGAGAGTTAATGGTCCAATTATACAGTTTACTGGTGAAACCATTTCTGCAATATGTAAGTATCGTTGAATTGAATTATGAGTTGAATTGAATTAGCTTTATCGCCACATGTACTCAGATGAGAGCAGTGAAAAGTTTACAAGTCGCCACTTATGGTGCCACCTTAGGTACATCTTAGGTACTGAGGTACAGATTCTTCAGTCCAAGTTCTTAGGAGAAAAATTTAGAAAAATAAAGAAATAAAGTGTCCAGCATTACAGATCATTGGAATAAAATTAGAAAATAGAGAAATAAAAATTTCAGAATAACAGTCCTTCCAACCTTGCAAATCTTGGCACCAAGCCTCCAGTCTGCAGTGGGCCTTGACTCCAGACAGCACCAGGTTTCACCTTGAAGCTGGGCTGAAAGACCACCAAGAGCCAATGAAAGACCACCACGTCGGGCTGAGAGGGCATCACGCCAAGATGGGAGACCACCACGTCAAACTCATTGGGTCCATGCTGAGGCTGAGCTTGAGTTCATGCAGAGACTGAGAGTCTGAGTTCGTGCTGAGGCTGGGAGTCTGAGTTCACTTTGAGGCCAGGAGTCGTGGACATTGCCGAGAAGAAAGAAGAAAAATACAAAAGAGAAAAAATGATGGAGCAGACAAGCTCTGACTGAAACCTCCTATTCAACTGCCATCTTGGAAGGAGGTAAATATGACTAATAACTGTAATGAGGGGGTTGATGTACAAGAAAGGATTAGACAGACAAGATTTGTATCCACTGGAGTTTATGAACGTAAGAGGCAACTTGATTGAAACATATAAAATATTAAGGGTTCTTGTCAGGGCAGCTGTGGAGGGAATGGCTCCCCTTGCAGAGAGTATTCGGGATCACTGATTTAAAACAAGGATTGCTCATTTCAAACAGGGGAGAGGCTAATGTTTTCTTTCGAGGGGACCATGATTCTCCAGAACTCTTTTCTGGAAAAGGTGGTAAAAGCAGGCACCCTGAATCTTTTTAAGGCAGTATTGGATAGGTTCTTGTTAAGTAAGCGGTAGAAAGGTTAAAATGGCAAGGCAGGAATATGGATCTGGGGTTACTATCAGATCAATCATAATCTGATAGGATGGTAGCTCAGGTTCAAGGGACTGAATAGCCTACTCCTATTTGATATTTATCCGATGAAAGAGCAGCGCTCCGAAAGCTAACGCTTCCAAATAAACCTGTTGGACTATAACCTGGTGCTGTGTGAGTTTTAACTTTAAAAACGTAAGTCACGATCCAACTGATTTTCCCACACATGATCCCACTGATCATCCCATCAATTATCCCATTCACAAATTCTCTGATCAGTCCAGTAACTACTCCACTTGGTATCTCATCTCTAAGAGACAAAATATTACTTAACAATGATTTTTCCATCCATTCTTTTCCTTCATTTTGAGACCTACATCCTGGTTCTGCAGGAATAAGTCACTCTTCATGGAACTTAACCAAGGCATTATATACTTACCTGGGTTTGAACAAGTGACAAAGGGCTATTTTATCCTGGATGGCATTAGTCCTCAACCTAACCCTGTCCTAACTTGTTTTCCAGGTGTATGTTTCCACAGTGGTTTGCACAGCCTTCAGAGTGGGAAGCTTCTTCCCCTTACCCATTCCAGGAGTGGAGAGTTGCAGCAATGGAGTACCAGGCCATGCACTCAGAGCATGCGCAGATCAACTGGCAGAGGTCTTCTCGGACATCTTCAACCTCTCCCTGCAACAGGCCACTCTCTCTCCTGTTTCAAGAGGACCAACATCATCCCTGGGCATAAGAAGGCTCATGCAGCATGTCTCAAAGACTACCGCCCAGTGGTCCCAACTCCGGTGGTCATGAAGTGCTTTGAAAGTCTGGTCATGGCATTAATCAACTCCAGCTTCTTCACTACTCTTGACCCACTCCAATTTGCCTATCGAACCAACAGATCCACGTCAGATGCCATATCACTTGCCCTTCACTCCTCCCTCGAACATCTTGACACCAAGAACAGCTACGTAAGAATCTTACTCATTGACTATAGTTCAGCCTTCAGCCCCCAAGACTGATTGCTAAACTTAATGATCTCGGACTAAGCCCTACTTTCTGCAACTGGATCCTCAGTTTCCTGACCCACAGGCCACAATCAGTGGAGATTGGGGACAATTTTTCATCCTCACTAACGCTTATAACTGTAGCCCCCCAGGGGTGCATACTGAGCCCCTACTGTACTCACTGTATAGGAGAAAGTGAGGACTGCAGATGCTGGAGATCAGAGCTGAAAATGTGTTGCTGGAAAAGCGCAGCAGGTCAGGCAGCATCCAAGGAACAGGAGAATCGACGTTTCGGGCATAAGCCCTTCTTCAGGAATCATTCCTGAAGAAGGGCTTATGCCCGAAACGTCGATTCTCCTGTTCCTTGGATGCTGCCTGACCTGCTGCGCTTTTCCAGCAACACATTTTCAGCTCTGTACTCACTGTATACCCATGACTGCGTCACCAAATACCAGACTAATGCCATTTACAAGTTTGCTGATGACACCATCATAGTTGGTCGAATCTCAGATGGCGACGAAACAGACTACAGATTGGAGGTGGAAGACCTGGAAAAATGGTGCACTGAGGACAACGTAGCTCTCAATGCCAGCAAAACCAAGGAACTCATTATTGACTTTCAGCGGGATGTTACTCATGCCCCCCTATACATTATCAGCACAGAGATGCAACGTGTGGAGTATGTCAAGCTCCTGGGAGTGGTCATCCACAACAAGCTTTCTCGGACTCTTCATGTGGACGCACTGGTTACAAAGGCCCAACAACGTCTCTTCTTCCTCAGGCAGCTGAGGAAATTTGGCATGACGGCGAATACCCTTGCCAACTTTTATGGGTGCGCCATTGAAAGCATTCTGTCTGGATGTATCACTACCTGGGATGGCAACTGTACCATTCAAGATCGGAGACAGGTACAGAGGGTGGTGAACTCGGCCCGGACAATCACAAAGGCCAACCTCCCATCTATAGAATCCATTACCAGGCTCGCTGTCAAGGAAAGGCCGCCAGCATTCTCAAAGATCCATCCCACCCTGGCAATGCTTTTCTACAACCTCTACCATCAGGGAGAAGGTACAGAAGCCTGAACACACGCACCAGCCGGTTTCGAAACAGTTTCTACCCGACAGTTGTTAGAATACTGAATGGACTCACAAACGCTTAACACTCGCCTGTACCTGTGTTTTTGTTTTTGCCACTGTTTACCTATTATTTATTTATCTATGCTACTTAACTCTGTGATCTGCCTGTATTCTCGCAAGACAAAGCTTTTCACTGTGTCTTGGTACGCGTGACAATAAATTCAATTCAATTCAATTCAATGTTCTCTTTCTCTGCTCTGGCTGAGTGCAGTATCATTGTTCCATCACTCTCAACGGCTCCCGTACAGCCTCACAGTACATTCCCCTGCAACTGCAGAGGGTGTAACACCTGTCCATTCACTTCCTCCCTCCTCAGTATCCAAGGGTCCAAACACACCTTCCAGGGGAAGCAGCATTTTACCTGCACTTGACACAATCTTGTCTACGGCATTCGGTGCTCACAATGTGGTCTCCTCTACACCTGGGGAAACGCAGACTGGGCAACCACTTCACAGAACACCCATGTTCCATCAGGTCCCTGACCTTCCTGTTGGCTGCCACTTTAATACACTACCCTGTTACTTGGCTAATGACTCTATCTCAGGCTTGCTGCAGTGCGCACAATACCCGGTTATAGTCCAACAGGTTTATTTGGAAGCACTAGCTTTCGGAGCACTGCTCCTTCATCAGGTGGTTGTGGAGTATAAGATCATAAGACACAGAATTTATAGCAAATGTTTACAGTGTGATGTAACTGAAATTATATATTGAAAACTATCTGGATTCACATCATTGCTGCCGTGCTCCAGCGAAGCTCAGTGTAAGCTGGATGAACAGCACCTCATTTTCCTCTTGGGCACCCTGCAGCCCTCTGGACTCAATATCAAGGTCAATAACTTTCGGGCTTGAGCTCTGCCATGTCCTTATCCCAACCCCCACACACCAGACCTTGTTGCACACATTGTCGGCTATTATTTTATTTTCTACTCCTCTTCAATGGGAAGACACCAACAGAATCAGTCTCCTCTCCTCTTTAATACAGGAAAAAGAGAGCAGCATCCTTCACTCACAGTGATCCAGCTCCCTCAGAGCTAGCTCTGAGAGTGAACAGAACCCCTGACACTCCTGTTTATTTCTTTTTTTTTAGTGAACAGAGCTCCTGACACTCATAGTCGGCTATTACACACATCCCATTGTTAGCCCCTAACAGTCCCCATTACTAGCTATTCACCAGCTTGTTATCCACTCCTTTGTCTGTCCATCTGTTCTTCTCTCTCTTTGGGCTCTATCCCCATCCATTGTTTACTCTTTACCACCTCCCCCCACCCTATCTTCTGCGCATAAACCGACATTTTCCCAGCTACCATCAGTTCTGAGGAAGGGTCACTTGACCCGAAACGTTAACTCTGATTTCTGTCCACAGATGCTGCCAGACCTGCTGAGCTTTAAGCAATTTATGTGTTGGTTTCTGATTTACAGCATCTGCAGTCCTTTCAGTTTTTACTCAAGTCAATCTCAAGCCTGATCTATACAGTTCAGTCAACTTAACCAGTTGGATTACTGCAGAGTACTGGCAGCTGCATAAAACCACTGCTGTCTCTGACTCCCTGAAGCAAGTTCCATTCTTAATCAGAGAATTTATGTTGCATCCTCTGAGTGACAAGGCATAATGAGACTGTAATGTTTTGAATTTCAGGCTGTGCCATAGATATTGAAGGCCTTTGTTCATTCCTAACAACCCTTCGGCCCCTCACACAAGGGACATAGTTAATGAGGATCCATTGGACTATGGGATATCAATGCTGAAGCTCATCTCACTCTCTCCAAATTTTCCAAACAGGATTGCCATCTCTTTACTTTCCCATTTCCTCTCAATTTGAGATAGCTGGTAACATTCCTATTCTTAACGTGCACTTGCTCCTACTGCCACTGTCACTCTTACTGTCAGGCCTATTGCCACTCCTAGTGTTAACCCTACTGCCACTCTCAATATTGCCACTGCCACTCCGACAGCTATTCCAGCTGAGCTCACTTGATTCAGGACTGGCCACTGATCAAAAGAAAAACTTCCTCGGCGAGAAGTCTCAGTTCCAGCCTCGTGGGAAGACAGACTTCAAAGTAGCGATTACTGACCTCATCCTTTGTGCGTGCTTCAGAAAGTGAAAGGACGCAGCAGGCATCCCAAATCCTAGCAACCAAACAAAGCAGTCAATAGTGGCGCAGTATTGCACTGATCATAGCTCCTTCAATTGTGATTGTCCAGTCTGGGTTAAAATGTGGGAGATTTCAGCTTGCTTTGTAAGTGAGGAGCAGTTAATAGTGAGTCAAGTTTTTTATTCAAAGACAGGTAAATGCTGCTGAGGTACCAATCACTGTCAGGGGCTGAGTGGCCTATTCCTGTTCCTATTGACCCAGTGTTTCTAAGTCAGAGCCTAAGATACATCTGGAGGGCAATAGGTTACAGTCAAGACACGTTATATCCCAAGAGGAGGGAAAACGTGTCAAATAAATGATACTTGGAAATGAACATGCTTGGCATATTAGAGCTGCACTTTGAGGGTACACAAGGTAAATTTAGTCCAGTATGCGTCATTTGCAAATTTTACTGCTTTTTCTTCTGAGATTGATGTTTTTGAGATGAATCAAGCAACTGTAGTTCCTCTGTCTCGTAATGGACATAATTGCATTTGAAATGGTTCATAGGAGAGAGCAAAAGATGATGTTCTTAGCAGTGTCGATTATACAGAGAGACATGAGCTGCTAATTTAATTATCCAGCGAAAAAGCCTGAATGCAGATGTGTTACAAATCTTACCATCAATGAAAGGCACAAATCGGGTTGAAGAATCCAAGTTATTTAACACGAACAATGATATTGAGTATTAGAGGAACAACATATACACAAGCCTTGAGCAAGGTTAGAAAGAAATCATTAGCACGAATGAGAGAATAGGAAGAAAACTTTAAATTGCCACAGGATAGATGACATACAGAACACATTAGCAAAGAAGGCAGTATTCTTTGGGCCAGTTAATATCATTAATGAAGACCAGGACTGCTATCTGTAGAGTAGATAGATTAAGAACCAAGGTGATTTTAGCAGCAGAGAGGGGTACCACAGTTATTTTAATCAGTAGCATTCATGGGTTATCAGTGTCAATGGGGAGTAATTAGCCCATTTATTTTAATGCAATTACCAGTGAACCTCCTATTAAGGAGACTATGGTGGAAAATCTTCCCTCACACCTTCCTTAAAGTAAGAATCTAACTTGTTGTGAGACATTGAAAGACAGAGAGTAATCCCACACAAGGCAAGCTTCATAGGTTAAATGGTTTTATCGCATTTGGAATTATCTAACGTAGTTAATGTGCCTTCAGCCTTTTTTCAAACCAGAATCCCTCCAGCACCTGAGTAATGTATTTTACATCCAAATTAGTTTTTTTTTAAACAGTCCTACAGTGTGGAAGCTGGCTATTTGGCCCATCAAGTCCACACCTATCCTCTGAGGAGCATCCCATTTAGACCCACGCCCTCACCCTATCCCTTTAGCATGTCCCATTGCTAACCTACCTAGCTGACACATCATGGGGCAATTTGGCATGGCCAATCCACCTAACCTGTACGTCCTCGGACTGTGGGAGTAAACCAGAGTACCTGGAGAAAACCCATGCAGACACTAGGAGAATGTGCAAAGTCCACACAGTCACTGAAGGCTGGAATCAAACTCAGGTGCCTGGCGCTATGAGGCAGCAGTGCTAACCACTGAGCCACTATGCCATAGTTATTCTGTGATTTTTTTTTCTAAGTAAGCTTTTGGGGTTGATTTTGCAATTGTTTGAGTTTAGCAGGTCTGTGGAGAAACAGAGTTAACGTTTCAAGACCAGTGACGAACTACAGCGTCTGCAGGTTTTTATTTTAGGGTCAAATCTGTTTTGTGAACCCACATTTTTTGAAATCAGGGTTGAAGCTACCCAAACAAAACGAAAAGAACTGTTAATGCTGAAAGTCAGAAACAAAAACAGAAAATGCTGGAAAAACTCAGCAGGTCTGGCAGCATCTGTGGAGACAAAGCTGAGTTAATGTTTTGGATCCAGTGGCCCATCTTCAGAACTGATGGTAGCTGGGGAAAGGTTGGTATACAGTATACGCTGAAGGTGATAGGGGGAGGAGGGAAGGTGGGAGTGGGAGGAGTAAGCGACAGGTAGAGCCCAAAGACAGGGTAAAACAGTTGGGCAGACAAAGGAATTGGTAAATGTCAGCCTGGGAGATTCAATCACTACTAAAAGGGACTAGCTGGAAGAACAGCATCTCATTTTCCACTTGGGGACCCTGTGGCCTCTGGACTCAGTATCGAGTTCAACAATTTTAGGGGCTGAGCACCTTCTCCAATGTCCTTAACACAACCTCCATACACCAGGCCTTGTCATCACATGAGCTGCATTGTCCCATCATCAGCCACTAATGGTGCCCATTAGCAGCTATTCATTCTCGTAGACTGGCCTTTACCAATGTCTTTGTCCAAATGTTTTTCTCTCTCTCTGGGCTCCATCTCCACCTATTCCTTGCCCCCCCCCCCCCCCACTCCTACCCCCTCCCCAGCAAATACCAACCTTTTCCTGGTTGCCATCCGTTCTGAAGAAGGGTCACTGGACCCAAAATGTTAATCCTGTTTTCTCTCCACAGTTTCTGCCAGACCTGCTGAGTTTTTCCAGCATTCCCTGTTTTTGTTTTTGAAGCTACCTAAACTATTTCAATGTAGACTAAGCCTATATCCCCTCCAAACATTTCTTATCCAAATGTCTTTTAAACGTTGTAACTGTACCTGCATCCACCACTTCCTCAAAAAGTTCATTCTGCACATGAAGCACTCTCTATGTAAAAAAAAATTGCACCTCATGTCTTTTTTAAATCTTTCTCCTCTCACCTTTAAAAATATGCCCCCAATTTTGAAATCCCCCAGTGTAGGGAAAAGCCACCTCTATTCACCTTATTTATGCCCCTTGTGATTTTATAAACTTCTATAAAGTCACCCCTCAACCTCCTTCTCTCCAGTGAAAAAAGTGCCTGCCTATCCAACCTCTCCTTATAACTCAAATCCTCCAGGACCCACAACATGCCGAACCCTCTCCAGCTTAGTAATATCCTTCCTATAACAGGATGACCGGAAATGGACATACTATTCCACTCTGATTATTATCCCATAAGTCAGAGCTGATCTGAACCCATCTCCAGGGATGAGAGACTAGTGACTAACTTGCTATGCCATTTCACTGTGTTTATTTCAATTTTTTAAAAATAAAGATTAATAATACATTATTGGCACCAGTCAGTGCATACCACCTTTTTCAGATATTCTCCCAGAGTCCTTTCTGGGATGTAGGGTTATAAAATGATCTCTTTGGTGAAGTTGGCTTTAGTGTATATTACAGATCACTCACTCCCCATGTTGCCATGGCAACATGCTCTTTTCTATCTAGCTATAGATTAGGATGGTCACCAGCACGTGGTTGACTAGCCATTATTGCCATGTGTTGGAAGATTTGCAAGATGATAATTAGACTTTTTTAAAAAAGGTTCACAGGATGAGAGTATTGCTGGCCTGGTAGTTTAGAGTCAATCACATATCTGTGAGTCTGGAGTCACATGTAGGCCAGATCAGGTTAGGATGGCAGCTCCCTTCCCCAAAGAGGAGAAGTGAACTGGACAGGTATTCCCTGACAATCAGCAATGGATTCATGGACATTGGTTAAACTCTTAATTTCGGCTTTTTTAAAAATTGAATTCAAATTCCACCATGGCAGAATTCAAACTCAGGTTCCCAGAACATTATCTGAGTCTCTAGATTAATAGTCGAGAGTGTGTGGTGCTGGAAAAGCACAGCAAGTCATGCAACATCCGAAGAGCAGGAGAATCGACATTGCGGGCAGGAGCCCTTCATTAGGACTCTTGCCTGAAACGTTGATTCTCCTGCTCCTCGGATGCTGACTGACCTACTGTGCTTCTCCAGCACCACACACTCTCGACTCTGATCTCCAGCATCTGCAGTCCTCACTTTCTCAAGATTGATAGTCCAGCAGTAATACCACTAGGCCATCACCTTCCCCAGATAGCTGTTTAGGCCTTATCTTCCTTTGACCTTGGGCTGAGACTCAAAACTTCAGAGGCAAGGGTAGTTCCCAATGTGTCATGTGACCTCTGAAATAAAGATCCTTTCCCTAAACACTGAGTCACACAGAGCAGATGGCACCAGCTCTTCGCTGATCACATTCGGAGCAACAGGTAACCTCAGTATCTCTCAGGGTAAATGAGCTGCCCCTGAAGGTGATATACTTGCCCATTGCTCTCCCACACCTCTCCTCTGGATGGTCTGTGACCATCAGTTTGGCAGTTAGAGTCAATACACTCTGCTGTTGGAAAAAAGGACAGCAGGTCAGGCAGCACCTAAGGAGCAACAGAGTCGACTTTAGGGCTTGACCCCTCATCAGGAAAGGTCAAGCCTGAAACATTGACTCTCCTGCTCCTCAGATGCTGCCTGACCTGCTGTGCTATTCCTGCACCACACTTTATTGACCCTGATGCCTCCAGTATCTCCTACCTGCTTTCACGGTCAAACAGCCCACTTCCAATTTCAACTGCCAGCATTTAAGACAAGAGGGCAAAGATTTTAAAAAGGACCTGAGAGGTAACTTTCACTTAGAGCCTGGTTTGTATATGGAACGAGCTGCTAGAGGAAGTGGTGGAGGCTGGTACAATTACACCATTTAAAAGGCGTCTGGATGGGCACATAGAAATCCTATAGCATGGAAACAGGCCATTCGGCCCACACTGTACTCCAAAGAGCATTCCACTCAGCCCTATCCCTGTATTTACCATGGCCAATCCACCTAACCTGCACATCTTTGGACTGTGGGAGGAAACCCACACGGACTCAGGGCGAATGTACAAACTTTACATAGTCACCTGAGGGCGGAAGTGAACTGAGGTCCCTGGTGCTGTGAGACAGCAGTATTAACCACTGTGCCACCCCTTAAATACATGAATGCAAAGGGTTTCATGGGATATGGGCCAAATGCTGGCACATGGGACTAGGTCAGATTGGGATGTCTGGTTGGCACGGATGAGTTGGGCTGAAGGGTCTGTTTCTGTGCTGTATGACTCTAATAAAAAAGGGGAGAACCATTTGTGACTCAGAATCTCAGAGGTTCAGAGCAGAGAGCAGTCCCCAGACAGGTCGATTTGTGATCTGAACGCCTTTGAATCCGAAATACAACAGCAGTTATATGTCGGGTTAATGCAGTCTGAGGGGAGGCGGAGGTTCGGGAAGGGACTAGCTTATTTGTTGACAAACCAAGTCCAGTCCATTTCACAAGGACCAAGAGGGAGTTACTGATATGCAAAGGGAGCCAATCGCCTTTGACCGGCTCCATCTGCCTTCAACACGTCAAAAGGCTTTGTTGGTGAGAAATTTATGACTTGTCTCTGGTCCTTCCAAACTGCCTGCTGTTTCTCACAATACCACACACACACACACACATGAACCTTTATCAATCTCTGGGACATTGTCAGCCGTTTCCCCCACTTTGAGGTGACCCTGCAGGAAGTTTTCGAGTTTGAAACATAAGCTCGGGGGGGTGGGCGCCGATATCAAGAGGAGCTGGAGATGGCAAATTCCGGCTTTCAGCTGCTTGGCTACTTCTTGGCTCTGGGCGGATGGGTCGGCATCATTTCCACCACCGCGCTCCCCCAGTGGAAACAGTCCTCCTACGCTGGAGATGCGATCATTACCGCGGTGGGGCTATACGAGGGACTCTGGATGTCCTGCGCCTCCCAAAGTACCGGGCAAGTTCAGTGCAAAGTGTATGATTCCTTGTTGCTGTTGGACGGTGAGTAACCAGAACAAAGGATAAGCGAGCGGCCCTCTGAGAGTTTCTGTGTATGAGAGAGAGAGAGCTTGGCTGTGTGTGTGACAGGGATTGTGTACCTGTCACTCTGTATGTGAGTGGGTATCTGTCTGTATGAGCGGGTATGTGTGTGTTTGGCCGTGTGTGTCTGTTTGTAATACTGTGTGCAACTGTGTCTGTGGATCCGTCAGCGTGTATGTGAGAGGGTTTCTATGGAAGGCTATCTGCATGTGAATTTGTCCGTGTGTGCATTTGTATGTGTGTATCTGAGTGTGAGAGTGAATGTGGGTGTGTAACAGCGTATCTGTATGTGTGAATGTGTGTGTAACAGCGTGTGTATCTGTGTGAATGTGTGTGTAACAGCGTATGTGCATCTGTGTGAATGTGTGTATGTCTGTGTGTTACAGCGTATGTGCATCTGTATGTGAAAGTGTGTGTGTGCGAATGTCAGTGCGTGAGTATGGAAATGAGAGTGAATGTCTGTGTATCTGTATATGAGTGTGTGTACAAAGTTAAAAATCACACAGCACCAGGTTATCTCTGGTGTTAAGTTAAAAATCACACAGCACCAGGTTATCTCTGGTGTTGTGTGATTTTTTAATTTTGTACACCCCAGTCCAACACTGCATCTCCAAATCATGTATCTTTGTATATCAGTGTGTGAATGTGAGTGTGTGTAACTGTGTGTGACTCTGTGTGTGTCTGAGTGTAACAGTGCATGTCAGTGTAATAGTATGAGCCGCTGCAGGAGAACCTGTGCGTGAGGAATATGATCGATAGTATGTGTACCTTTGTGAATTTGAGTGCGTGTGTATTATGTGTGTGAAGAGTGAACTGTATATGAATGCAACATTGTGAATGAGTGTGGGTGTGTGTGAATGTAAGAGAGCGAGTGGGAGTCGTTTCTGAGTGAAAGTCCATCGGTGTATCTTGAGTGTTTGTGTTCACTATGGCATTGTTGATGGTTGGCTTGTGTTCTGTGCCATTTGGATGCCCCGGGTTGATCAGTGAAAGTGACCAGCGGGTTTTAAGGCCGAACATGGAAACTGACACCGGTTTGAAATGAACGGCCCCCTCTGTGAAGTGAACCACCCACAAAACTACCGTTTTCAACTACAAAAACCACACAATACCATCCCAAATGCGGCTAGTTGTGATTTCCAAGCAAACTCTGACATCGTCTGTTTTAATAAACTGACCAGTTAATTACAATATTGGCGTGTACTAGGGCAAGTGCAAAACTTGCGACTTACTCGGGGATGACCGAGTATAACCAGATTAGAATGTGCAAGCCTTTCTGAGCGCCTCCACTGGGGTCGCTAGCTCTACAGTATTGCCTGGGAGCTTCCACGGAAGGAGAGAAATCGCAGAGTATATTGCTCCACATTTTCTGAATACTTTGAAGACTAAAAAGACTGAAAAGTCAAGAAGCTTTCCAATCTGGGCAACGGTGTGACCCAGAAACAGTAAAGGGAGACGCACAGTGGCTGCAGACTCATCTTCCAAGCTCTTGGTCCTTAAAATCCAAGTAAAATTGGAACTTGAACGGGGATGGGTGGGGTGGGGGGGCGGCATTAACAGTTTGAAAAGATAAAAAGGATAGTGGGTGGGCTAAGATTTAAGGGTTACCAAAGTCAAACCCTTCGGCTGCTAAATATTTGCAGTAAACGCAGAAGATATTGGAAAAATGCTGAGCAGACCTGACAGCATCTGTGCGGAGGGAAACGGAACTCTAACGTTCCAGGTCAATCATCAGCCTGAAATATTAACCCCCTTCACGGAAGCTCTCTGACCTGAATGAACCTGACCTGACCTGACCCTGACGAGCAATTCCAACAAATCCTGTCCCCATATGGCCAGTTACCTGCCCCATACGTTCACGCTCATAGTCTTTACCAATTGAAAATTGAAACTGACACGTGCTTAGGGCGGATTTGCAAATTGAGACACAGAAAATGGAACCATTAACCACCAAAATGTTGAACTCAGTCTTTTAATGTGGATAATTGAATATTCCATTTTAAAAGGAAAAATCTGACAACATCCTTGACTGTAAAATTAAAAATGAAAAGTGGACAAGTTACATTTTTGTGCAATGAATGTATGATTTTATGAGTTTTCTTTCTCCTCCAACACCTAGTTTCCTGATTTTAATTGGCAATGTTACGTTGTGTGAAATGAATTGAAATGAAAGTCTGATCTGTCTGGATAAGGACTGACTGCTGCATTGTTATTCATTTCCTCCCTGTGCCTTTTCCCATCCTCAGCCCACATCCAGGCTTCCCGAGCCCTGATGATTGTTTCAGTTGTTCTTGGCTTTATTGGCATCATCGTTAGTGTCGTGGGAATGAAGTGTACAAAAGTAGGAGACAATAACCCACTCACCAAAAGCAGGGTCGCAGTCTCAGGAGGGGTGCTTTTTCTCATGGCTGGTGAGTTTAGACTTTACTTTATACTTTGAATTATTAAAAGGGAATTGTTCCAGATGCCATTGTGTCAGAAGCATTGACCAGATTGCCATTTTTCAGTTAAGTCTTTTGATCCCTCCCGTTTATGTTTCTAGCCCTTGTAACAAATTGCTGGACTCAGGAACGTGAGCTGCAGAATTGTGACTTGTGAAAGTTGGGCTAAGTTTGTGATTGCAGCAATTAATTATTTAGTTCCCTCAATGGCATTGAAAATAGTGCACCTCCCTTGTTCCCCTTCTTCTTAGTCTCCCATGCTTTCACACTGTGATTAAAATAAAGGCTTGTTACACAATCTTTCACATCCCCAGTGACCTGGAAACCTTTTAAAACCAGTGTTAGCGAAAAGCAACCTTATTTCCTCCAATAGTTTCTTTAACCTTCCTGAACTTGATGATGTCCTGCACTGTAGGGTTTTATCATTGACCATTTCAAACATTTCTTCATTGCTAGTGACATTATTGATGCCAATTCTTAAGTATTTCAACCATTCATTGTTGTCACTGTGACTCAGTCAACAAAACTCTTTACTCTGAGTTGTGCGTTCAAGTCCTAATCCAGGTCTGCAGCGTGACAATGAAGGCCGGCACTTCAATGCAAAATACACAATGTCCTGACATTGTCAGGATGTGGCATGGTGGCTCAGTGGTTAGTACTGCTGCCTCACAGCACCAGGAAAATGGGTTTGACTCCAGCCTCGGGCAACTGTCTGTGTGGAGTTTGCACATTTTCCCTGTGTCTGTCCGGGTACTCCGGTTTCCTCCCACAGTCCAAAGATGTGTAGGTCAGGTGAATTGGCCATGGTAAATTGCCCATAGTGTTCAGATATGTGCAGGTTAGGTGCATTAGTCAGAGGTAAATGTAGAGTAAAAGGGTAGGGGAATGGGTCTGGGTGGGTTATATTTTGGAGGGTTGGTGTGGACTTGTTGAGCCTGTTTCCACACTGTAGGGCTTCTATGTGCTTTTTATTATAATTGAGAGGCTATAACAAAGCCCTGCTGCCATCTCAGGTGGATGGAAAAAGGTTCCATAGCATTCTGATTCAAAGATGAGATGGTGACTTCCCCCTGGTATCTTGATTAATGTTTATCCCCCAATCACAATGACAGAAACAGACCACCCGGCCATTATCACCTTGCTGACTGTGGGAGCTTGCCATGCACACGCTGGCTACCACATGTCCTACATTCAAATAGTGACTGGCACTGCAGAAAGCACTTCATTGGCTGCAAAGCATCCGAGATGTCTTGTGGTCAGTGAAGGTGCTATATAAATGCAAATCTTTCAGTCAATACAATTTGTTGCTGATTCTAATTGAATGAACAGTGAGGAAAGTTAATAGTCATAGAATTAGTAATTCATTCACTTATATACTGATTGAACTTTCACCAAACTATTCCAAAGCACCTTCAATATTGTCCCCTCAACTTCTAAAGGTCTGTTTTCAGAAGGGGACTCTTACCAATGGGGTGACTGGGTTGGGGGCAATTCAGTGACACAGCATGGCCTCCAGGTCACCATTCCCCATGACAAAGCTTCACACCAATCAGCATTATCAGAGCATTCATCCACAGGGACCTCGGTCTGGATTTGATCCAACTTGAGGTGCACTTAGGTCTCTCTGTAGAGTTTGGGAAATCAGACTCTTGACTCTTTCAAACATGGAGGTCAACTCTAGTGACTCTACCAGTTGAGTTGGGATTGGTAAGTTTAGAACAGACTGAATGTGAGATTGCTGTCTCTGGGTGGAAGGTGTATCAAGTTAGTTGTCCAATGATGCAGAATAGGCACCTTTCCCTCCCGCGTGGGCTGCAATGTGCTAATTGCTCAAGTGTTTGCCATTGATTTGATAGCTGACTGAAAACTGATCCATGACTCCCACCTCTTGTCTATTCCACAGGACTCTGCACCCTAGTGGCGGTATCCTGGTATGCAACAAAAGTTTCAAACGAGTTCTTTGACCCTTTAACACCAGTCAATGCCAGGTACGAAACATCAAAACAGGGATTGGACTCGAGCTTGCTATTTTTGTACCAAACTAAAAGCAGAAGTTGCTGGAAAAATCCTGCAGGTCTGGCAGCATCAAGTTCTGAAGAAGGGCCGCAGGACCCAAGGTGTTAACTCTTAATTTTTCTCCACAGATGCTGCCAGACCTGCTGAGTTTTTCCAGCAATTGGCTTTTGTTTCTGATTTCCAGCATGCGAAGTTCTGTCCTTTTTCTGCTATTTTTGTTTTCACTTCTGTTGCTGGAGTTGATTTCACCTAAGCGACAGAAGTGTGAGGGGATGCTTAACACTAAAGTAATGTAATGTTAAGCCGTGTTAGCACATGTCTTAGGCACAGAATGCCAATAGGACCACAAAATGGCCATCTTTTTCAGTGAGATCCTAGGCAAGCTATTTTAAAATTGTGGATGTCACAATGCAGCTCAAATTCGGTTTGTATTTGAGCAGAATCACTTCCTCACAAGGTTCATGTTTCTACCTTTGATTGAACTTATCAAAGTTTGCCTCATGGTTTGGTTCATCGCACCAGGGCAAATGGTGGAATTTGAATTCATTTACAAATCTGGAACTAAGAGTCTGATGATGACCATGAAACCAATGTCGATTACTGAAAACCCCCATCTGGATCACTAATGTCCTTTATGGAAGGAAACTGCCATCCTTACCTGGTCTGACCTACATGTGACTCCAGACCCACAGCAATATGGTTGACTCTTAACTGGCCTCTGGGAAAGGCAAGAAATGGCAGCCTAGACAGCCATGTCTTCATGACATGAATGAATATATTTTAAAAAAGCAGACTACTCCCCATTGTCAATACATTTATAAATGTTAAATTGAACTCTTCAAAGAAAATGAAAAAAACTGCTGAAAGTAGCCACATTTTATCAAAGCTTTTCACCTTGCCTTCATCAGGACACTTTGCAAGAATACCAATTTAAGAGGAAAACCAACTTTTATACTGTATGAGAGGCGAGTGCTCTTTGGTTGGAACTGGACCTTGATTGATCACCTTGCCGACCAAGCCGCAGTCTCCTTTCAAACAATACAAGTGTTAGTTTTCCACTAAAATCACTATTCTTGCAAATTGACTTGATGAGGGCAAGGAGCTAATCTTTGACAAAGTGAATCTATTTTCAGCAATACTCAACTACCGTCCTACCAAATAACTAAATGAAATAAATATTTGTCCTCAATAATGTTTCCCCCTGGTTCCCTAAAGGAAATGTTTCTTTCATTCCTGGAGATTCCAAGACTGTCGTATTGTGCTGGCAACCTTCGTAACGATGACAAGTTGGTTAATCTTGGGTGGCACGGTGGCACAGTGGTTAGCACTGCTGCCTCACAGCGCCAGAGATCCGGGTTCAATTCCCGCCTCAGGTGACTCTCTGTGTGGAGTTTGCACGTTCTCCCCGTGTCTGCGTGGGTTTCCTCCGGGTGCTCCGGTTTCCTCCCACAGTCCAAAAATGTGCAGGTCAGGTGAATTGGCCGAGCTAAATTGCCAGTAGTGTTAGGTGGGTTGCACTTCGGCAGGTTGATGTGGACTTGTTGGACCGAAGGCCCTGTTTCCACACTGTAAGTAATCTAATCTAAAACTATGACAAACTGGTTAATCTCAGCTGACCCAGCCCTACATTAACCTGTGTAACTATGACAAGTTGGTTAATCTCGGCTGACCCAGCCCTACGGCCAATTTCAGCATCTTCGGCTGAGGGACTGTATTACTTCTTCTCTCAATGGTTTTGGGCTGAGATGAACCTCCTGGACAATACCTTACAATGGGGGTCACCAACAGTTTTCTTAATGAGTGCTCATCCTAGGTAACCAACAATACCACAAGCTACTCAAAGTATGTATGGGAAACATATGAATCGATAGGAGCACATATGTAGTTATTACAACTGAAATACGAAAGTATTTGTTTTAATATGAAAGAAAATTGCTCTCTACCTTTATTTCAGTGTGAAACTGGCAAACAAGTTTATTATTTGGGCAGCACAGTGGCTCAATGGTTAGCTCTGCTGCCTCGCAGTACCAGGGTCCTGGGTTCGATTCCCGCCTGTCTGTTTGGAGTTTGCACATTCTCCCCATGTCTGTGTGGGTTTCCTTCGGGTGCTCCGGTTTCCTCCCACAACCCAAAGATGTGCAGGTTCGGTGAATTGGCCATGCTAAATTATCCATAGTGTTAGGTGCGTTAGTCAGGGGTAAATATAGGGGAATGGGTTTGGGTGGGTTTCCCTTTGGAGGGGCGGTGTGGACTTGTTGGGCTGAAGGGCCTGTTTCCACACTGTAGAGAATCTAATCTAATCTTTGCTCAGTTTGTCACCCTCGCCTTTTTCCAACTACTCGCCCAAGGCCAATAGGGTGACTGCTTGGACTTCCTGCCCACTGACTAGTGCTTGACGTCTGCTTTCATGGCTGCCCAGACCTGCACAGCCATGCTGGACCCCAGTTCCCTTGGCAACCTTTCTCTGGCCACCCGAGGTGGTAACCACCCACTGTTGTCAAACCCGCTTGAGGGAGGAAATTAAACCAAAAGTACAAGCGACGCACTACTCATTGGCAGATGGCGAGCTGCCAGTTGCTGACAATAAACATGTTGGTGACCCCTTCCCTACAATATGGAAAGCCAACCTCTAAAGCTCATGTTGTAGAGAATAGCCCTTTGACAGGGTCTATCAGAATGGGAACCATGACCCAATGTCAGTACCTAGTAAAGGGCAGGGAAAGAGAAATTTGGACATGGGGGAATAAAAGGTGAAAAAAATTCTGTAAGTTTAAAAGAATAAATATTGTTTCAAAACATATATTATTGGAGGACCTAGCCATCTAATTATTAATATGAGGATAGCAATTTTAGCAAATTTATTTTCAGAAATGGGCCAAGTGCAGGGAAATGGGGTTAGTGTGGGTGGATATTTGGGTCAGCATGGACCAGTTTGGGCCAAAGGGTCTCTCTCTGTGCTGTAGGATTCTATGACTCTCAAAGCAAATGATGATGGAGTTCTAAATGTGCAGTTGTCTTGCTGTATTACAAGGTTGATGTGTTTTGAGCTGCAGCCTTTGATCTCGTGTTCGTTGGCTCTTGCAGGTATGAGTTTGGCTCGGCACTGTTTGTAGGTTGGGCAGCTGCAAGCCTGACCATTCTGGGAGGGTCGTTCCTCTGCTGTTCCTGTCCAAATGAAGAAAGAAGGGGCCAGTCATACTACAGGTCCTCTCAGCCATCGACAGTCAAAGAGTATGTCTGAAACACAGATCATGGAAAATCAGTTCTCGAGCAGACATCAGCTTAAATTGAGGGTTATCAATCCCTCCAGGAGGGTCCTGTCATCTGCAGAAATTAAAGGTCATCCTCCGGGATATTGCTGCCAGCAAAACAGGAGAAACATTATAGAGTTATTAAAAATTTTGTGTATTTTTTAAAAACTTCTTTTAAAGACTTCGGTTTATAATTGAAATATTATCAGAGGTGACTATCAAGACACATGTAATTGGGTAGGAAAGAGTCTCTTCATTTTTTGATTGACCCAGAAGTGTTGCACTATTACACTGTGATAATGGACATTTTGGGGAGCCAATGGTTGGCATTAGGGGAGAGTGGGGGTGGGGGACATTGGAGATGAGAGTTCATATGAAGAATGCACCCAGTTTGAGTTGGCAAATGTTTTAAACTTGACAATAATTTCATCACATGAAGGAATTGGTTGAGTTACTTTACACTTACTATAGATTTTGCTTGAGAAAAGTATAAAAATGTAAATATTACTATTTTTAACTAGTAAATGACATAAGCTGCACTGCAACAACTTTCCAAGGCCTATTTTCCTGATGTCCTCACAGGGAGGTGATGGCCCATAGTCTTATCACTAGACTCAGAATTCAGAAACTCAGCTACTGACATGTCCATGTCACGGCAAATGGTGGAATTTGAATTTGATACTTTTTTTCTAAAATCTGGAATTAAGAATCTACCGATGACCATGCAACCGTTGCTGACTAGTGGCTCACTAATGTCCTTCAGGGAAAGAAATCTGCCATCGTCACCTAGTCTTGTCTACCCATCAGACCCATAGTGATGTGGTTAACTCTCAACTGCCCTCTGAAATGGCCTAGCAAGCAACTCACTTCAAGGGCAGCTAGGGACGGGCAATAAATGCTGGCCAACCAGGGACACCCATGTCCCATAAGTGAATATATAACAAAATTGACAACCCTTTCCAAACCCATGATCACTACCATCAAGAAGGACACTGGCAGCAGATACATAGGGATAGAACCACTTGCACATTCCCTTCTAAGCAGCACACCATCCTGACTTGAAAATATATTGGCTTTCTTTCAACGTTGCTGGCACAAGGTCATAGATCTCCCTCCCTGTCAGCACTGGGGGTGTCCCCAACCCAAGCAAATGATAACTTCTGCAGTGATGACCACCTCCTGAGAATTTTTATGCTTTTGAAAAAGTGGCACAGGTTTGCAAAGTATATAAATAAAATCCAAAAGTACTGCAGGCATGCAACAGATCCATCACAAATGATACCAGGCAATTCAGAAAATAGTTAACAAGTATAGTCCTGATCTAGGTAAAAACAAGGACTGCAGATGCTGGAAACCAGAGTCTAGATTAGAGTGGTGCTGGAAAAGCACAGCAGGTCAGGCAGCATCTGAGGAGCAGGAAAATCGACGTTTCGGGCAAAAGCCCTTCATCAGGGATAGAGGAATTGTACATATATTCCCAGGATTCCATAAGAAGATTGTATTTTCATGTACATTGAATATTGTTAATTTCCTGATGAAGGGCTTTTGCCCGAAACGTCGATTTTCTTGCTCCTCGGATGCTGCCTGACCTGCTTTGCTTTTCCAGCACCACTCTAATCTAGTCCTGATCTAGGCCCAGGTGTCATTCTAGTATAATATTCTAGAGTCCCAAACTGTATGTCAGTAATGTTGTTATTGTACAGGATAGAAAATAGGCCATTTGTCCCATCAAGCCTCTGCTAGTGTCTTACTTTACACTACCCATCTACTCTAATCCCCCTGTCCTGTTCATTCTCCATTCATGCAAAAATCTGTTATCCCTTAGTAGGTAATGAAACTATCAAGGCAATGTAATTCTGGGTTTAAAACAATAAGGTGGATCAATTGAGTAGATGCAGATGGTACTGATCTCATAAGTGAAGCCTTTCACTCTAGAAGGTACAAAGACAGATTATCCAGGAATTCCCATAGATTCAGTGTGTACATTGGCAGTAAACTTCCAGTATGCATTTGCAGGGTTGAGCTGTGTTAGCGAACCTCTCTATGTTGCTGACATTTTGTTTCTTTTAAATTCCAGGTCACATTTTAAGAAAACAGCTTCTGTCAAAGGAGAGCAGTATTTATAGCGAGGCAGTACACTGCAATTTTGTAACAGCACAAGTGTGTTCAGTTCCTTCACATGAGCAATCCTTTTTTTTGAAAAACAAAGTAATTGTAAAGCTCTGTGTCATTACTGAGAACTTACGTAGACTCTAGGGCAATGTGCAGGACACTGTGTAGCCCAGACCAGTTCCAATTTTACTGTTGTTTGTAAATGGGCTTAGTATTAGAACTGAATTGTATATATATTCTCTGATTCCATAAGAAGATTGTATTTTCATGTACATTGAATATTGTTAATTTAGCTGTTGTACTGGATGCAGAAAAATGTTTTCTTTTAATAAAGGTGAATTAATTGTGTCTCTATTTAATTTAAGGCAGAGTGAGAGGGAAATAAAGACAGCAATTCCATTTATTCACCACAGTATATTTTACAGACAGCAAATTAGTTCTGCATTACTTTTATGTAAATTGTACACAGCAAGACTCCATAGAGGACAAGTTGAATGACAAATTCGTCTGTTTACTGTTAGCAATTCTTCTTCAAATTATGTAATGGAATTTTGCATGGGGACCTAAAGGGGGTAATTGTTTAATTTCTTATCCGTAGGTTTGTACCTTTGGCAATGAAGAACTCTCTTGCCACTGCGTGATTCTACATTTATTACCTAAAGCTTTCTCTGCATTTGTCTCCAGAGAGACATGGACACAAGTCAATTACATGGTCCAAAAGTTAACGGAATTTGAGTGCACATGACCATTAATATTTCAAACATTGTGAATACATTGTCACAAACTGACTATGTCCCCAATGCGCAAATCTCTGAATGGCCATTTGCATCTGAAATTGCACCCAGAACTCTGTCCTCTTGTTATCCATTCCAATATCCTTAAAATACAGCTTAATGGGGGGACGAAAGATGGCGCTGACAGAGGGTGACTCTTTGGGAGCTCCCTGCAGCAGATCTTATTCTCACATTTCTTACAATTGTTCTGCACTTTGAAACCTCAAATCTCTTTGTATAGTATGACCTGCCTGTACTGCATGCAAAACAAAACTTTTCACTTTACCTAGGTACATGTGACAATAATAAATCAAATCAAATAAGTAAATAGAGCCCGAGGGAGGAACAGAATTAACCTACACTGTATTAGTGTAACCCATCCACATCACACCCAACATGATCCAGAATGTGCAAAAGGGAAGCTGGTTTCATTATGACTCGTACGTAGACATTAAAATCCAGTCAGAAAATGCAGAGCAGATTTCCCAAGATGGAATTGTTTTAAATTATTCCAAAAAGGTCAAGTGAAACATCAGGAGAAATCTGTTCTTTCTGTAAATGTAGTTATAAAATTGAGAGCTATCTCCATTAACTCCAACCTTAAACGCGGCTATTCATTAGCAGGGATGAGAAAAAAGAATACAACATGGGTTCTCATCCCTCATGTTATATTTAAAACTCACACTCTTGGGTTTAAAACTCTCTGATTTCGCCATATCTTCATCTATACAATAATTTCAGCTGTGAGACCCATCTCATTAGTTCCTCTGATTCCAATCTTAAACGTGGAGTCACACATAGAAGGGTACCAAGCATTTGACTTCATTGGTCAGTGCGTTAAGTACAAGAGTTGGGAGGTCATGTTGCAGCTGTACAGGTCATTGGTTTGTCCACTTTTGAATACTGCATTCAAGTCTGGTGTCCCTGCTATAGGAAAGATATTGTTCAATTTGAAAGGGTACAGAAGAGATTTACAAGGATGTTGTTAGCGTTGGAGGGTTTGAACAATAAGGAGAGGATGAATAGGCTGGAACTATTTTCTCTGGAGTGTTGGAAGCTGAGGGGTGACCTTATAGAGGTTTATAAAATCATGAGGGCAATGGATAGGGTAAATAGCCATGGTCTTTTTCGTAGGGGTGAGGGAGTCCAGAACGAGAGGGCATAAGTTTAAGGTGAGAGGGGAAAGATACAAAAGGGACCTAAGGGACAACTTTTTCATGCAGAAGCTGGTGCATGTACAGAATGAGCTACCGGAGGAAGTGGTGGAGGCTGGTATAATTACACCATTTAAAAGGCATCTGGATAGGTATATGAATAGGAAGTGTTTAAAGGGATATAGGCTAAGTACTGGCAAATTGGACTAGATAAACATAGGGTATCTGGTCAGCATGGACGAGTTGGACTGAAGGGTCTGTTTCTGTGCTGTACATCTCTAATATCTATGAGTCTAGGAGGCCATTCAGCCCATCATGCCTCTGCCAGCTATCCACTTTGTTCCACTTCCCTCCCCATTCCCTCCATCCTGTACATAGATCCTCTCTATCAGAAAAGCCAATTCTTTCTAAAACCTTCTCCATCCCCAGTTTTGAGACCATTACAGCATTTATAAAATGCCTATCCACCAAAAAGCAGTTCAAATCAAATCTTACCAATTGCTGTTCCATCAGTGTACTCTTAATCACTAGCAAAGTGATGTATGGTGTTGTTAACACTGTGATGAAGCAATACATGTTCAGCAATAGCCTGCTTACTGATGTTCTACCCAGAACACCTCATTTCAGACATCATCCAAACAAACGAAAAGGAACTGACTTTCACAGATGAAATGGGACTGACTACCCTTGGCATCAAGATAGCATTTCACCAAATAGAGTCAAAGAATCACAGAATCCCTACGGTGTGGAAGCAGGCCATTCGGCCCATCAAGTCCACACTGACCCTCCAAAGAGCATCTCACCCAGATCCGCCCCACCCTCTTCCATATCCCTGTAACCCTTCATTCCCATGGCTAATCCACCAAGCTTGTACATCCCTGGGCACTATGGGAAATTTAGCATATGGCCTTGAGGAGCCCTAGTAAAACTGAAGTGAGTGAGAATTGAGGGGAAATCTCCTGACTGGTTAAAGCCATATCTACACAAAGCATTAGGGTTGTTGGTGATTTGCTTAGAGAACTTTTCCAGACCTTAACCTCTTCAGCGCCTTCAGCATAAAGTTCATCCATTGCTTACAGAACATATTTTAGTCTGGCATATTCTAGAACCAACTTGACAGTGGAGTATACAAGATCTGGTATCATGCAATGCGTTAGGCTTAATACATCGTATCCTAGAGAGGTGCCTCTAGATAGCAGTGGCCGTAATATGATTGAATCTTACATTCAGTTTAAAACAGAGAGGTGTGGGGCCAAGAGTATATTGTAGTATTCACATAAGGGCAATTATGAGTCTATGAAAGCACAAAGCTGGATAAAGTGAATTGGCAAACTGGGTTAATGAATAAAACAGAAACTGCTGAAGAAACTCATTAGATCTGGCCACATCTGTGAGGAGATAACAATGTTAACATTTGGAGTCCAGGGCATCTGATGAAGAAAATACTGTTTTCTTCCCACAGTGTGGTAATATCTGTGGACTTTATGCAGCAATGTCTATCTTTGTTTCAGATCTCCAGTATCCATAGTTCTTTGTTTTATTTCGGTTAAAGAATAGGTCAATAGAGATGTAATGACAGACATTTAAGGGAATATTTAAGAATACACAGGATAGATGCATTGCAAATGAGCAAAAAAATTCCAAGCGATGGACCTTTTACCCATTGAAAGTTGAAAGACACATCAAATTTAAAGAGGAAAGGTCTAATTATGGAAAGTCAGATGCTATATCAGAAGATTAGACGGAATATAATAAAAAGGGTATTATTTTCAAAATGAGGGAAAAATTAGAGCACCGGAGAAAGTTAACCAGAAACATGAATACTGATAGAAAGAATTTCTATAAATATTGTAAAAAGAAGAGTAAATGAAGTGAATGTTGATTTTATCAAAAGTGTGTCTGGAGAATTGATAAAGGCAAATAAAGAGATGGCAGTTGAAGTGAACAGTTACTCTGCATCGTTCCTCACAATACAGGGATACTAGTGATATCCCAGAGCAGCAATCAATCAGGAAATGGAAGGGAGGGAGCAATTCAAGAAATTTACAATCACCAGAAAAGTGCTACGGAACAAACTGTTGGAGCTGCAGGCTGACAAGTGTTCAGGTCCTGATGAATTTCATCCTAACATCTAAAAGAAGTGACTTGTTTGAAATTCATTTCAATCTACCAAAACTTCATAGGTCCAGGAAAGGTATACTAGTGTAAAAGATTACAGATGTCCTTACACAAAAGGTGAGGCAGATAGAAAGCCGGGAACTACAGGCTGGTTATTTTAACACCTATCTTAAAGTAAATTTTGGAGGAATTACAGCAGGACACTTAGATAAGTTCAAACAGAATCAGCATGGTTTTGTGAAATAGAAATCATGTTTAACCTGCCCATTGGAGCTCTTTGAGAAAGTAACACATAATCTCGATAAAGGAGAGCTGATGGATACACTGTTCTTAAATTTCCTTAAGAGATTTGATAAAATGCCACATCAAAAGGTTATTGAGAAAAGTGCTCTCATGGTGTAGCGGGTAGAGTAATGGTCTGTATCAAACATTGACTGGCTAACAGGAAGCAGAGACTAGGGCTTTTCCAGTTTGGCAAGATGTTATGATTGATATGCCACAGGGATTGGTGCTGGGGACCTCAACGATCCAGGATTTATATAAATGACATAGATGAAGAAAGGGAAGGTATGGTTGCCAGGTTGTTTGATAATGCAAAGATAGGAAGGGAAGAAAAGTTTAAAGAGGACAAGGGGAAACTACAAAACAATATGCACAAGTTAAGTGAGTGGGAGGGGAAAGAAACTGGCAAATGGAGCATAATTGCAATACTGTCCATTTTGAAAAGAAGAATAAAAAGGAAACATAAGGTGGACCTGCACCCATCAACAGCAGCAGACCACCCTAAGCTCGCCACTCCCTCAGTTTGGAGTAGACAACAAGATTCCTGATGAAGGGCTTTTGCCCGAAACGTCGATTTTGCCTGTCCTCGGATGCTGCCTGAATTGCTGTGCTCTTCCAGCACCACTGATCCAGAACAAGCTTGGTCTTGCCAGTGATGGCCATATCCCATGGTGCCAAAAGAGACTAATCTGCAAGTGGTACAAAAATGAAAAATCTCGAAGGCCACTCACCTCAATAGAACCACATTAGAGTGAGCCACAAATGACTTTATTGTGAACTCCTCGCTCACAAGCAGTTTTTGGATGAGTTGCCTAATGAGTGGATTAGGGAATGACCTCTATGGATGTTACATATATGAGTGGACAGAAGTCATTCAATTAAAATCCCTGATCAGCCTCCGTTAGCTAAGGTCAGATATCATAGTACTGAAGGTGATTTGTTTTCCTGGGAAAATTGGCTGACTGTCAGTTGGGATAATGGGCAGGGACAGTAATTGGCTGGATGTGACTAGTGGAGCCCCAGTGGGCTGTGTGTTGGAGCCTCATCTATTCACCATATTTATTACCTAATGAGTTGATGGGGGGGGACTTCACATAATCAAGTTTGCCGATGGCACAAATGCACCTACAGTTATAAACAAAGTAGATGTACAGATTAAATTATAAAGAAAAATGAGTAAATTATGTAAATGCATTTCACAGCAGGCACGAATGAGGATGCTCACTTTGGTTTAAAAGGAAAGATTACAACATTTTCAAAAATGGTGAAAACCCAGAAACAATCAAGGTCCAATGAGATTTAGAGTGAAAGCATCTCATCAGGTGCATGTGTCATGCAGCAATCTGGAATATTTTGCAGACTGAAGTAAACAGGCAATTCACAAGCAAGCCGGAATAGAGGTGGCTGGATGGAGCAAACAGGGAGGGGGATTGGGAATCAATCGTTGTGGGCTGGGCATCAAACTTCAAGTGTTAAAGTGAGTTACTCAAGACAGAATGCAGAGCTTACAGCTGACCTGTTGATCATGGAATGCCTAACTCTTTCTATTGCATACTGTTTCTGCTGCATGTGGGCCTGTTTTATAGCTTTACCAGGTTTAACTGGTGCTGCTCCTTGCACTCTTCATTAAAACATAGAATCCCTACAGTGTGGAAGCATGGCATTTGGCCCATCAAGCCCACACCAACCCTCCAAAAAGCATCACAAACTGACCTAATGCTGCCCCTACATTATCCTTATAACCCTGCATTTCCTATGGCTAATCCACCTCGCCTGCTCTCCCGGACACTTTGGGCAATTTCCCATGGCCAATCCACCTAAGCTGCACATCCTTGGACCATGGGAGGAGACCAGAGCACCCAGAGGAAGCCCACGCAGAGAGGGAGAATGTGCAAACTCCACACAGTCTAGAATGCTGGAATCGAATCCAGTCCCTTGGCACTGTGAGGCAGCAGTGCCAACCAATGAGCCATCGTGCCACCCCACTGATCTCTTTGTTGATGACAATGATAGGTGATATGCTAGGCCATGAGGGTACAGGTTGTGACTGAACAACATTCTCCAGCTGCTGATGGCCAGCAGAGCCACTGTGTGTGTGTCTGAGTCTGTGGCTGTTGCTGATGGGGTTGTTGTGCCCATACAACAGTGGATGAGGCTTCAATGTCCCACTGACACTGAATCCCAGATGAGCAGTGCAGGAGTGAGCTACCAGGAGTTGTTCTTGCTCCTGAAGACATAACTAATTAAACAACTGGGTGGGGAGGGGGCAGAACTGGCAAAAATAAGGAAATACTTCTGGGAGTGAATTGAAGAGTTAAATGCTACATTTTATGACCACAAAGCTGCTGTAATAGGTTAAAACTAACACCTTACTAAAGAGAACATGAATATTCAAGTAAGAGGGAAATAGGTGAGGGGCTGCCTGGATTTTTCCAGCTCCAACCAGCCGTCAAGTCAAAATTTCCGGTCGCCCATTTGATTTTTATGGGTCTCTGAACACAGAGAGCTCAGAATAATTAGATTCTGTGGTTGTGGAAGTGACTGATTATTTACAATGACTCCTGAGTGTGTCGAGTGGAGGTAATGTTTGAGCAAACGTTTCCTTTCAAGTTATATTTTCCAAAAGAAAAGATTATTTTTTTCTTTTGTAAATTCAAGTGGCTTTTCGTTTTGTTTGTGAATCCATTTCACCTTTGTTGTTAAATTCTGACGCTGAACATTCTTTCCTCGCAAGTGCCTCAGCCTAAGGTGAAGATGATTTTCGTGCTGCAAATTATGTCCTTCACTTTGGCCTTTGTGTCTACGTTCTTCTTGATTGTGGCTACCTGGACAGATTGTTGGATGGTAAATGCTGATGATAGTTTGGAGGTAAGCAAGTGATGACTGGCTTTGGAAGAAAAAAATCCCCTTGTCTTTTCCAGCAAAAACTCCACAAACTCCTTTATGTTAAACGCCAGGTTCTGTGCTATTGGCATTCTAAAATAGTGGGTTGCTTTAATTTGATTGCATTTGGAGCCGCTCTATTTTCTGTCACACTGCTGAGTGTTACAAAGTTAAAAGGTTCAAGTGCTTCTCCAGAGCTACACAAGATAGGCTGGAGTCTGCAGTGCCAGTACTGAGTGAGTGCCGTATTGTCAAAGGTGCTGTGTCTTAGTGTGCTGTTAAAGGCAAAGCTCCCTCTGCCCTCTCAGGATGTAAAGATCTATCATGTATTTCATTGCCTGCTTGTGGGATCTTGTTATGTAGAAATGACCACCCCCCCCCCCACCCCAATTCTGGCTGTGACTGCACCAAAGTAATAAACAGGCTGGAAAGCATCTTGGTACATTTTGAGGTTGGGTACGGCAAAAGCAAATTTGTTTTATTTTAGATGCATTGTATTGGCAATGGCAATGATGTGGAAAGTGATGGATAAGTGAGGATGGTTCCTGGTGGTCCTCCTCTGCATCAACCTTGTGGAAAAACTCAATGCTCTGTTGCTGTGATACAATTGTGATTGGTCCCTCTCATTCAGATTCACAAATAAACCCTGTGGGTTCTGTTTCGTTGGAATGTAATCATCACTGTGCCCTGTTAAGGATGGTTATTGCTGGAACTCTGTGGAAGTTACATAAACAAAGCCACTGTATATGAGCGAACAAATAACTGTAAAGTGATGTGTGGGATCTGGGCCTGTTTCTAGTGTTTTTGGCGTTGGGAGGATGTTGGTGCATTATACAATTCCATCCGCCTTCATTAGGCCCATTCACTGAATGGAATTCCATCCATTAGAATGGCATACTCCAGAACTGCATGCTGCATTTGAGGATTTGACAGAATTCTGCCTCTTTATCGAAACAAATTGCAAATCAGGAGCCTTGGTCACCAGGATGCAAGTTGCAAAGTATTCTGCTCAACTCAGTGCAGAGCACCCTGGAGGATTGGCTGGGAACATGAGGTTTAAAAAGGCAATCTTACACTTGCAGCTCAGAGAGTGAAAAGATCTGAATTGGACTTCAACAGTTACCACACTAATGTTTTGCATTTAGGAACCTGGAAGAACGTGATTGACCCTTGTTGAATGGTCTGTTTACGGCTTAAGAAGCTGGCACATGCCAGAGGCAATGAATGGCCTTTATTTGTTCCTAACATATGTTCTGATGATGGCGCAAGTTGTACTTATTGTGTAACACTTGCCCTTTGTCATAAAACTATGCTAAAATGTTGGACTAATGGGCTATAGGTTGGCACAATGCCAGACCTAGCTCCATTAATACATCCTGGTTAAGGGGTGTTGTGATGGCACATCTTGCTAAAGCCCAGTGATCCAGGCAGTGGGATTTGGAGAAGTTTGTAGTTCTAACTA
Organism: Chiloscyllium plagiosum; assembly: GCF_004010195.1. Classification (NCBI taxonomy): domain Eukaryota; kingdom Metazoa; phylum Chordata; class Chondrichthyes; order Orectolobiformes; family Hemiscylliidae; genus Chiloscyllium; species Chiloscyllium plagiosum. The sequence continues at coordinate 13,887,292 of NC_057743.1, read as the reverse complement.
CCTGCCTCTTTTCTGTGGCTATATATATGCCCATCTGTCCATGGAGAGGGAACATGCCATGCCCACCAGAGACAGGTGGGCATCAGGGTGCTGGAGTGCATTATCTCCCCTCCCCAACATTATTTTGAGTTAGACCCTCTCTTGCTTCCTCCCCTTTATTGATTTCTGTCCCTGTTACACTGCACCTAGGGGACAATATTTGCAATTTGTTGATTGCATGCTTAGTTCAATTAGTGGTGAATTCATTTAAAAATAAATGAGCTGGGCCCTACTCCAGTGAGGAATTGGCTTCTGGACAGAGAATGGATCCAGCAGGGAAAGGTAGAAACTGGTGTTTGTGCTAAACTTTAGATTTAGCATAAAATCTTTGTAAATCTCTGAAAGTCTTTTTGCTGCATATGGATATCAGACTGTTAAATACGTCCAGCTCATTGGTAGAAGTTGAGGGGAAAGTGTTCCATCAACACTCTCAACTGCATGTGACTGGAAGAGAAGCCTGGGGAGAATTCATGAAAGGAGCAAACAAGAAACTCAGATCTCTCAAGAATCCAGCAAGTCTGAGTAGAGGCTGGTGTGGACCTGCTGAACCACATAGACATCTAGATCAGCCATTCCCAGTCAATTCAGAGTTAGTTGATTTTTAAAAAAATTATGGACGTGAACATCAATGGCAAGACCGGTATTCATTGTCCATCCCAAACCGCCCTCGAGAAAGAGGTCACCATTGGACCATTGCAGTCCATTAGTGTATATGTACACACGCATTGCTGTGAGCTAAGGAGCTCCAGGCCTGATTTAGCCTTTCTGTAGCCATTCCATTCAAATGAATGGTTTTTTGGGCCTTTTCAGAGGGCAAGCCTGAGCCAACACCTTGCTCTGTGCCTGGACTCACACGTAGGCCAGACTAGGTAAGATTTCTTTCCATGAGCTACATTAATGAACCAGATGCTTCTTTTCTTTAACAACAATCCAGTCATTTCAGGATCATCATTCCTGAGGCTAGCATTTTATTCCATGGTTATTAATTAATTTAATTTAACTGGCCCCAGCTACTGCGGTGGAATTCCCAGCCCAGGAGTTGGGATTGCTACCTCAGCAATACAATCCCTCCACTGTGCTAACCTCTCCCAGTCAGGCCTCAGAACTCCGACAATACAAATTAGTCTGGGTTGCTGCTCTTGTTATGCAGTGATCCCTGGTGGCAGGTTTTATCGTCTGACCTCCCCCCCCTCCAGTTGAATAGCTTTGCTGGCAGATCGTTGAAGCTTTAAGAATGGCTACTTGGCCAGGTGGATCCCAGTGGAACATGACATTGGTGTGGCTTACAGGCTTCAATGAAGGGGGAAAGGAGGAAATGAAAGGGGAGGAACGTCTAAAAGAAATGGGGCAGTGCAGTAATGTGGTGCACAAATGTGAATGTGAGTTCGGAGCCTCTCCTGCAGGAAGAGGTCAAACAATCTGCAGTTTGAGCAGTAACGAGGAAACAAGCCATTTGGCCCAACAAGTCCCTACCAGTGGTGAGCCTGACCTCAGTGGTGGGCAAGTTGTTGGAGGGAATCCTGAGGGACAGGATGTACATGTATTTGGAAAGGCAAGGACTGATTAGGGATAGTCAACATGGCTTTGTGCGTGGGGAATCATGTCTCACAAACTTGATT
>NC_057743.1:13868519-13884851 GCF_004010195.1 Chiloscyllium plagiosum | reverse complement strand
AGAAAGTGGTGGAGGCTGGTACAACTGCAACATTTAAGAGGCATTTGGATGGGTATATGAATAGGAAGGGTTTGGAGGGATATGGGCCGGGTGCTGGCAGGTGGGACTAGATTAGTTTGGGATATCTGGTCGGCATGGACAGGTTGGACCAAAGGGTCTGTTTCCATGCTGCACATCTCTATGACTCTATGATTCTATGACTACAATGGGCACATATAATCCATCAACATACTGGCAGCTCCTGGGAAATGACAGTCTTCTTGATTGGCTAGTCTTGACCTCATGCTCTGCAACAAGCCCTGATGGAATTGATTGTTGCTCCTGCCTCTGGAAATCCACTAGCGTCAAATGACCAGCTTTACTCAACTTGGTGAATGTAAACATCCAGAATGCCCCTCTTCCCTGGGCTACACCCTTTAGCCTCATCATATTCTTATCTTCTAAACTCTTTGGATGTGTGGTTACAGTTCTGAACTCTTTAGAGTATTGTAATACCTTTAATTACAAGCACCTTGGGATATTTTCTCCATGCTAAAGTTGCTATGTCAAGGCAGGTTGTTGTTATTTAAGAGAAAAGCAGCCTTTCTATTTCTAACACTCTTCAATGTTTCTGGTTTCCTTTACTTACTCCAGCATTTTTTTATTTTTCACATCTGCTTGCTTTTCTTTCTCTTTAAGGAGAAAGTAAGGTCTGCAGATGCTGGAGATCAGAGCTGAAAATGTGTTGCTGGAACAGCGCAGCAGGTCAGGCAGCATCCAGGGAACAGGAGAATCGACATTTCGGGCATAAGCCCTTCTTCAGGAAGCCCTTCTTTCTCTTTAGTTGGCATTAGAGGGTTACAAGGTAGCCAGGTTCGAGCTGAAGAATGGACTTAGAAGATCTAGAAGGGGGGGATGAAAAGGCTTTAGGGGGTAGGATTAAAGAAAATCCTAAGGCCTTCCACACTTACATGAGGAACAAGAGAATAACCAGAGTAAGGCCGGTCAGAGATAGTGGAAGGAACTTGCGTCAGGTTTCAGAGGAAGTAAAGGAAGTCCTGAATGAAAACTTTGCTTCAGTATTCATTACTGAGAGGGACCTTGATGTTTCTGAGGACAGTGTGAGACAAACTGATATTCTAGAACAGGTTGATGTTAGGAAGGAAGGATGTGCTGAAAATTTTGAAAACGTAAGGATAGATAAATCCTCTGAGCCAGACGGATATCCCCCAGGTTACTACAGGAAGCGAAGGAAGAGACTGTTGCACCTTTGGCGATGATCTTTGCGTCCTCACTGTCCACTGGAGTAGTGCCAGATGATTGGAGGGTGGCAAATGTTATTCCCATGGTCAACAAAGGGAATAGGGATAATCCTGGGAATTACAGACCAGTCTTATGTCAGTGCTTTCCTAATGAAGGGCTTATGCCCAAAATGTCGATTCTCCTGCTCCTGAATGCTGCCTGACCTGCTGTGCTTTTCCAGCACCATATCTCAACTTATGTCAGTGGTGGGCAAATTATTGGAGAGGATTCTGAGAGACAGGATTTATGATTACTTGGAAAACCATAGTTTGATTAGAGATAATCAGCACGGCTTTGTGAGGGGTAGGTCATGCGTCACAAACTTTGTTGAATTTTTTGAGAATGTGACAAAACACGTTGATGAAGGTAGAGCATTGGATGTGGCGTACATGGATTTTAGTAAGGTGTTTGTTAAGGTTCCCCATGGTAGGCTCATTCAGAATGCAAGGAGGCATGGGATACAGAGAAACCTGTCTGGCTGAACAAGGAATTGGCTGGCTCGTAGAAGACAGAGGGTGGTGGTTGATGCAAAGTATTCAGCCTGGAGCTCAGTAACCAGTGGTGTTCGGCAGGGATTGGTTCTGGGACCTCCATGCTTTGTGATTTTTATAAATGACTTGGATGAGGAAGTGAAAGAGAGGGTTAGTACGTTTGCTGATGACACAAAGGTTGATGAAGTAGTGGAAAGTGTGGAGGGCTGTTGTAGGTTGCAAAGTGACACTGACAGGATACAGAACTGGGCTGATAAGTGGCAGATGGAGTTCAACCTGGAAAAGTGTGAAGCCATTCACTTTGGAAGGTCAAATTTGAATACTGAACACAAGGTTAAAGGCAGGATTCTAGGCAGTGTGGAGGGACAGAGGGATTTTGGGGTCCATGTCCATACATCCCTCAAAATTGCCACCCAGGTGATAGGGTTGTTAAGAAGGCGAATGGTGTGTTGGCTTTCATTTGCAGGATGATTGAGTTTAAGAGCTAAGAGGTTATGCTGCAGCTCTATAGAGTCCTGGTTAGACCATACTTGGAATCTTGTATTCAATTCTGGTCACCTCATTATAGGAATGACATGGAAGCTTTAGAGAGGATGCAGAGGAGATTTACCAGGATGCTGCCTGGACTGGAGGGCATGTCTTATGAAGAATGGTTGAGGGAGGCTTTTCTCATTGGAGCAATGAAGAATGAGAGGTGACTTGATAGAGGTGTACAAGATGTTGAGAGGCATAGATAGTCAGAGACTATCCCAGGACAAAAATGACTATCACGAGGGACCATAACTTTAAGGTAACTGGAGGAAGATTTAGGGCAGATAGTAAAAGTGGGTTTTTTACTCAGAGAGTGGTGGGCGAGTGGAATGCATTGTGAGCAGTGGTAGTAGAATCAGATACATTAGGGACATTTAAACAACTCTTGGATAGGCCCATGGAAGATAGTGCAATGAAGGGTATGTAGGTTAGTCTGATCTTAGAGTAGGATAAAAGGCCTGCACAACATTGAATGCTGAAGGGCCTGTACTGTGCTGTACTGTTCTATGTTCTAGTTCCTTCTTCCCTTTTTAAGGAGTAGATATTTTCCAAGACACTGGGGCATAAGAACAAAAGTTTGCCTTTAAGCTCCTCAAACTTCTTCTGTCATTCAATAAGATCATGTCTGATTTGCAGATTAATTCCATCTGAATGTTTCAATTCTCTAGACTTTAATCCCTTGCCTACAAACAAAATCTGTTTTGGTTCTTAAATTTTCAATGGACCCCCCCCTCCCAGCCTCAACAGCTTTCGCATAGTATGGAATCCCGACAGTGTGTAAAGAGGCCATTCAGCCCACTGAATCTGCACTGACCCTCCAAAGAGTATCCCAGACCCCCTGCTCTATCCCTGTAATCTCGTATTTCCCATGGTGAATCCACCTCACCTGCACGTCCTTGGAGACTATGGGCACTTCAGCAAGGCCAATCCACCTGACCTGCACATCTTTGGACTGTGGGAGGAAACCGGAGCACCCGGAGGAAACCCACACAGACACGGGAGAATGTACAAACTCCACACAGCCAGTGACTTGAGGGTGGAATTGAACCCAGGTTCAATAGTACTGTGAAGCAGCAGTCCTAACCACAGAGACACCCTTCCTGGAAGAGATGTTCTAGATTTCCATTCCCTTTTGAATGAGGAAGTTTTTTCTGTTTTCACCTTGGGCAATCTGGCTCTGATTTAAGGTTATACTCCTGTGTTTTGAACTCCACCATCAGAGGTAGTAGTTTCTCTCTAATTTTGCCATTGATTCCGTTAATCACCTTAAGTAACCCAATTGCACCTTCATTTATCTGTCTCAAAATTTTGCATTATGCTCAGCAAATGAAAGCTCAGCAATTGAGCGAGTTGCTACTTGAACCTGGTTAAAAATCACACAACACCAGGTTATAGCCCAACAGGTTTATTTGGAAGCACAAGCTTTCAGAGCGCTGCTCCTTCATCAGATGGTTGTGGAGAATAAGGACATAAGACACAGAATTTATAGCAAAACATTACAGTGTCATGCAACTGAAATGACAAATTGAACAAACCTGGATTGTTGTTACGTCTTTCATCTTTTAGAACGTTTGGTTCATTAATACGCAAATCTCAGAACTTCTTTTAAGTTACCTTCTCGAGATAAGTTAAGGTTTTATAACAAAAGGAGACATCTCAGCTCAGACAATGCATTAAAGGTGTGAGGTTAGAGTCTGGCTGTATCCTAGTCTTGAGCCAGGCTGGTTATATTTCTAAAGTGGGGGAATTTATAAAATATTGCATGCATTGATTGCCTGCAGATTGTGCATTTTTGAGCAAAATAGAAAGTATCTGCAAATATAATTCTGCAAATACAAAAGCATACGTGAATCTGATCAGTCCAAACCTTGAAGCACAAAAATATTTCAAACTTGAAAAGACTAGCTTCCATTTGAAAAATCACTGCAGTCTTCCCCAGAGCCCAGTAATACATGTTAATGTTACACAACTTCCTTAAGAATACATTGATATTGATCCATGGCAAATGGCAAAAGAATCAGAAAATAAACCTTTGCATATAAATATCTGAAGCGATTTGAACCTTGTGAGAATTTCACACATTGGTGTGGACTTACTGGCAGCACACGATATATAATTCTGTTCTAATCAATCAAATGAGTGCTATGGTGAACTGGGCTATTTTGAGCTAATCGTTGCAAACATATTCTGACGGTGCTGACCAGGGGGATAATTGTTATTGCCATGGATCTGCTACTCTGTGCAATGAGGGAAATGTCTCTCTCTCCTCCCCAGTTCTCCGACTAAGTGCATGATGAGAACAAAAATAGAGGACTGTGTCAGGGATCATAGTAGTGTTGTGATCATTTCACAGGATTAGTTACCCATAGGGTCAGCCTGATTTTCTGGGACATGGGCACAAACTCACCAATTAATTAATAAAGTCAATGTACCTGAAATTGAAAGCTTCCCTCAGCAATATTGTTCATGAAAATGTCTTCAATAAACATTAAAAAGAAACTCATTTCATTCACTAATGTCCATTCAGGAAGGATATTTGCCATCCTCATCTGGTCTGGCTTACACGTGACTCCAGACCCACAGCAATATGATCAGCTCTTAAATCCAACTCCCACTCCCCCAAGTGTCCTTCAATGTGGCTTCATAAGGGACACAGCTCAAGGGCAATTAGAATGTGCAACAAATTCTTATCAATGCATATATTCCATGAAGGCATAAAGAGAATAAGATGGAGTAACGAGAGTGTGAGGAAGTTCATGTAGAGCGTGAAGTCCAAGATTCTATATCGTGAACTGGATGTGAGTGTAGATGTGAGCAAACTGATTTCTTGGTAAGATGAGCTCATGTTCAAACTCACCCTGGGGCAGAGATGAGTGGTAAATAAACAGGATCACACTGACTGATAGAGATAGACACAAATGATCCTAATTATTTTTCTGGCTCCCATTCCCAGGTCAGTCAGAAATGCAGGGGTTTGTGGTGGGAGTGCGTCACAAACTCCATGGACGGAATCAGAACATGCGATCAATATGACTCCATATTAGCAGAACATCCACGTAAGTAGCTATAGAAGATCAAGTGCCTGCTGCAATGATCCAGCAGTTCATTGGCCAAAGTGCTGGAGAGGACTGGGCTGACCACATCAATATAAAATGTAATCAGTAACACTAATAGCCCTTGGATAAGGTGATGGCTCAATTAGAATTGTTCTTTGTGGAGTTATAAAGTCTGTGAAAAATGGAACATGTTTCCATTAATGCGAAAGTCCTTCAGGTTGTGAAGTAATCCAGGTACTGCATGTTTTCCTTGTCATAGCATCTTTAAGTCTCAGAAGGAGGCCTTTTGGCCCATTGCATCAATGGTGATCTCCATGGAGCAATTCAGTCAGTCCCATTCCCCTTTTTGATCCTTGTAGGATTTGTGAGTGACCATCCAATTTCTTGTTTCTGCTTTCATGACCCTCATGCGCAGCCGGTTCCAGGATATTAGCACTTGCTGCAAAATAAATTTCTTTCACATCAACCTCCTTGTAACTCTTCACAAAACTCTTGAATCCTTATCCCCTAGTCTTTGTGCAAGTGGTCATTGTGAACATTATTTCTTTGTCTATTTTGCTTCATGATATCTTAGTCTTGCACATCTCTAACAAATTGAACACTAATCTAACATGATGACAGTTCAGTACCCAAAAATACTATGGACATTTTAAAACTTTTAATTCCAAAGCATTTTTAGTTTTTAAAAGAGGACAGCTAAAGACAAAAAAAAAGAGACTCCAAATGTAAATTCAGTGCTTTCTTGCAATACTGGCAATAATGGTTTCCAATCTGGGTCCAATCACATGGCAGTAACTATGGTACGTGAGGCAAGCTTTGAACACAGAGAGAGACATAACAGGAAGTGATAACAAAGGGCTAACGCTCTTGCCCTTCTCAGCAGAAAGTCAACTCTTGCAAATATTCTATGTGTTTTGCCCTTCCAAGGCATGTAAAAGGAAAAAGGTCAAAAATGGACTACAACACTGGCCTGTGTATGTAAGTGGAAGAAGGTATGCTGGTGAACCAAGGTTCCTGTATACTAGCTTGAGTTCAAGAGCTAGTGTGCTGTGAAGGTCACAGATGAAGAACCACTCATTTGTCACCCCTGTGTTACACGTAAAAGGACTCTCTTACTCTGACAGGCAAATGCCAACTACTCAGCAAGCCAGTCAGAAGGAAACAGGACAAGAAAGACTTTTTTTGCTCTGAATATTATTAATCAATTTCCATTGAATAAAACAAAACAGGATGAAAGGATTTCAACTAACCTGCAAAAGCTAAAAATCCCCAAATCAACTGTTCAACTATCAAAGTTCCACCATCTGCTCTTCATAAATGACAAGAGAGACCAATCTGCATATCTTTTAAATTTTGACCCACTTCTTATTTTTAAGATTAGTGAATGTGGATTGCATTTTTTTTCTTGCATTTAGTGACTAATAGAATTGTGTTTTTTTTTAAACTCAAAAAGTTTGGTTAAACTGCCCCTCTTAAACATAAATTTATTTGGTTTGTTGAGAAAGGCATTGACAAGTGAAGGAGGGATTTCTTTTCAAATAAATCTTATTGTAACCAAACAAGGAGGTGGATGAGTAAAGAAGGAATGCTCTATTTAGGCGTTCGACAGACTAATCTAAAGAATTACAGCGGATAAGTTTTCACTTTGATACTAATTTTTAAAAAAAGTGAAGTGAAAACCACAAAAAGCTTTCTTGAGTTTGCATTATTAAAGATGTCTGCATTCAATGGTAGTGTGTTCCTAATAGAAATGGGAAAGTTACTTTGTTGATTTGAAAGTTCTGTCCCTTGGACTGTTGAAAGATTTAGTGAGGCGAATAGGATTAGAAATTCGTCTATAAACTTGAAATTTTAAAAGGGACAGCATAACCTCGTTGTCTCTCCCGACCTCTCCCTCGCCTTTAATGGTTTGTATTACCCTTCATGGGCTTTGCATAGAAATTAATCAGTTGGAAACATGGGTGATTTACTGGTGGTGGTTAATGGACAAATAAAATGCCATGGATAATTTGGCGATAGGAAAAAAAAATAAAAACCTTACAGTTGTGCACAAGAGCACTTCAGAATACTAAAAAGGTTGCATAAATAAATAAGGTAGCAAATGTTTTACAGTTAAAAAGAGAGAGGAGTGGAAAGGGATAGAGAGAACAAGAGAGCTAAATGGAAAAGTGAGGAAAGTGGAAGGAGAGAATTTCAGAAAAAATGACATAGGAGTTGGAGATTATACAGCTTGAGCTGGTGAGCAGGAAAACTACTATGTCCAATGCAGAGATCATTGGCTCAGGCTTGAGGGTAGATGCAACTCAGTTTGATCATCTGATTCCCAAGCATGAGGAGGCAGAAGTAAAAAGCTTTGTTTCTTACTTTCAAATGGTAGCACATCAGCTAGTGGGGCCATGTTCAACAGTGCTCCTTATTGCTGCAGGGAAAAGTGTACGAAGTTTGCTTTCTTTGCTCTGTGCAGAGAGCCACTGGTTATGAGGTAGTAAAGAGGGATATCTCAAATGTGCATCAAATAGTGTTGGTGCTGCATTATCAAAAATTCTGTACTGTCAGGAAATAGCATGGCTATACCAGGAATGTGAAAGGCTTTTGTCTATTAGGTACGAACATTCAATACAGAGGGCACTCAAACTCAATTATCTTTGAAGAATTCAAAAACTCCATAGCCTTCCCAGTAGAAAGGCAGATAGAGGAAAAGAGAGTGACTGAGTCTACGCTGGCTGATGACTATGAGTCGATCCATAAACCTTTGTTTCAAAACCCCTTTCATAGTTATCCCCAAGCAATTGGAAAGGATAGAGTTGGAGAACACTGAGCACAATTAGGAGAGAGGGAAGGGCTGGAGCCTTTCTTAGGATAAAAAGGCTGGTGATGAAATGAAAGGTGAGACCGAGAAGCTGTGGGTGTTTTAATTATAGTAAAGTAGGACATGTCCTGGTCAACTGTTGGAAGCTACAGGAAAAGTCAATGAGATTTACTGGGACACATACACCTCGGCAGAGAATAGCAGTCAGTCTGAAAGCATAGCAGGCCAGGCTATGGCTGTGACTACAGCATTGAATCTATGTGAAGCTACTCTTGAGAATGCAGACAAGGTTAAACAACTCACTGAGAGTTAATGCAATTTTGAATCCAAAGGAAAGATGTCCATATTTTTCTAGGTTGAAGTGAACAAATGATATTGGAGCCAGTCAAATTCTACTGCTGAAAAAAAGGCTTGACCCTCCCGCATGAGAATGCAACAAGTGCAAAGGTAAAAGGGACTGAAAGGAGGGGAACTTTACTGGGTGCATCTGGAGTGCAAGCTTGTGTTGGGACCAATGACAGTGAGAATTGTCACTAAGTTTCCGGTGGATGGGATCAACCCGGTCCTCAGCAATGATTTGGCAGGATCGAAGGGAATGGCATCCCAAGTGATCTTTGAGAAGTCCACTGAGATCAGGGAGATAAAGCAACTGCAGGAGAAAGAGCCTGGTGTTTTCACCAAAGACGCGATCATGCATTCGATGGCCAGACAAGCTCAGCCAGTGGTGGCGGAGGTTGCCTTGCAAAAGGAACTGCCTCCAGTTGGTCTATCTGAAACCATTGTCAGGAATCTAGATGATCCCATGGAATTAATGAATAGAACCTCTATGGTAGTCGCCCAAAAAGTTGCCTCAATGTTAAAACCACTTGTTCAGACTGACGCTGAGGCTGAAGAACTCCCATCCATTAAAAATGAGATGCTGGTAGGAGAGATAGATCTCCCAGATCTGTAAATGATAAGTGCTCAGTGATGTCTTGGGAAGTGGACCTGCTGGGACATCATATTGCAGAGAGCTCACACAATTCTGATGGCCGGGCATGTCAGTAAAACCTGAACCCACATCAGCCGGCAGTTTTACAGCCAGAGGGATGGAGCAAGGCATTGCAGACCATGCCCCACCTGCCAGTTTATGGGAAAACTTGAACTGTAATAAACCCTTTATCTGTGCTTCCCATGTCAACTTTCAGTGAGGTGTTAATGGACAGCATGGGATCCCTCCACAAACCCCTACCCTGTGCTCTTCCAGCAAGGCCATCTGGATAGAACTCAGGAATAGGAAGGGTGCAATCACTTAGAAGGGATTGCACTACAGGCCACCCCACAGTCAATGGACAGAGGAACAGATACATTGACAGTTTATGGAAACATGTAAAGATGACAGGGTTGTTGTGATGAGTGATTTTAACATCCCTTATATTGGCTTATGCCCGAAACATCAATTCTCCTGCTCCTTGGATGCTGCCTGACCTGCTGCGCTTTTCCAGCAACACATTTTTCAGCTCTTATATTGACTGGGACTCAGTGCCAGGGGCTTGGACAGTTTAGATGGAGATTTGTTAGATGTGTCCAGGATGGTCTTTTGAAACAATATGTCAACAGTTCAACTAGAGATGAGGTCATACCAGACATGATACTGGGGAATGAGCCTTGCCAGGAGATTGAAGTTGCAGTGGGGGAGCATTTTGGGAAGAGTGACCATAATTCTGTACATTTTAAGTTATTTATGGATAAGGACATGAGTAGTTCTCAGACGACAGTATTAAATTGGGGGAAGGCTAACTACCACAATATTAGGCAGGAACTGGAGAATATATATTGGGATGGCTGTTTGAGGGTCAGTCCACTTCTGGCACATGGGAATCTTCTAAGGGCCAGTTGATTAGAGTTCAGGACCAGCACATCCCATTGAAACCGATGGATAATGATGGCTTAGTCAAAAAGAAAAAGGAGGCCCATGTAAGATTTAGAAAACTGGAGACAGGCAGAGCCCTTGAAGAATCCAAAAATAGCAGGAAAGCACATAAACAAGGAATTAGGAGGACTAAAATGGACTACGAAGTGTTCTTGGCAAACAGGATTAAAGAAAATCCCAAAGTGTTTTATACATATACTAGGAGCAAGATGGTAGCGGGGAAAAGGTAGGTCCACTCAAGGACAAAAGCAGCAATTTTGGCATGGAGCTAGAGGAAGTGGGTGAGATCCTTAAAAACATTCTTTGCGTTGGTATTTACAAAGGAGAAGGACATGGTTGATAGTGAGTCTTGGGAGGGGTTTGTTTATATTCTAGGGCATGTTGATATAAAAAAGGAGGTATTGGGTGTTTTAAAAACATATTAGACAAGTCTCCAGGACCTGATGGGATCTATCTCAGAAAGCTGAGAAGCAGGTGAAGGAAAGACTGGGGTTTGGTACGAGATCTCTGTATCCTTTTCAGTCACAGGAGAGATCACAGAGCGCTGGAGAATAGCCAATGTTTTTTCTTTACTTAAAAAGGGCACAAAGGATAATCCCAGAAATTACAGATCAGTCAGCCTTCCATCTGTGGTAGGGAAATTATTGGAGAAGATTCTTAGGGATAAAATTTACTCACATTTGGAAATTATAGACTTATTAATGAAAGGCAGCATGGCTTTGTATGGGGAAGGTCATGTCTCACAAACTTACTTGTGTTTTTTGAAGAAGTGACAAAGATGATTGATGAGGCAGGACAGTAGATATTGTCAATATGGACTTTAGCAAGGCCTTTGACAAAGTCCCTCATAGCAAACTAATACAAAAGGTGAAGTCACCTGGGATCTGTGTAAGATGCATACAGAATTGGCTTAGTCAGAGAAGACAGAGAGTAGTGGAATAGTATTTTTAAGACTGAAAATCTGTGACCAGTGGTGTTCCACAGGGGTCAATACTGTTGTCTGTAATATTTATAAATGATTTGGAGGCGAATTTGGGCAGCCTGATTAGTCAGCTTGCAGATGACACCAAGGTTGGGAAAGCTATGGATTGCCAGAGGTTACAGCAGGATATGGATAGGCTGGAGACTTGGGCAGAGAAATGGCAGATGGAGCTTAATCCGGAGAAATATAAGGTGATGCAGTTTGGAAGATCGAATGCAGGAGGAAAACATGCTGTACATAGCAGAACCCTCAGTAGCATCAATGTACAGAAGGACCTAGGCTTACGGGTCCACAGTTCCCTGAAAGCGACAACAGAAGTGGATAAGGTGGTCAAGAAAGCATATATCATGCTTGCTTCATCAGTCGGGGCATAGAGTATAAAAATTGGCAAGGTATGTTATGGAGTCATGGAGTCATCAAGACAGAAACAGACCCTCCAATCAAATACCAACCAAGTTTCCCAAACTAAATTAGTCCCACCTGCCTGTGTTTGGTCCATATCCCCCCAATCCTTTCCTATTCATGTACTTAGCCTCATGTCTTTTATGTATTGTAACTGTACCTGCATCTACCACTTCCTCTGGCAGTTCATTCCACACATGAACTACCATCTGTGTGAACAAGTTGCCCTCAGGTCGTTTTTAAATCTTTCTCAACACATCTTAAAAATATGCACTTAATTTTGAAATCCCCCAACCTAAGGAAAAGATCTTTGCTATTCGCATTATCCATGCTCCTCGAGATTGTAAAAACCTCTACTGAGGTCACCCCTCATCCAGTGACAAAGGTTCCAACCTACCCAGCCTCTCCTCATAAATCAAACCCTTCAGTCCTGGCAACATCTTGGTAAATCTTTTCTGAAACTTCTGCAACTTATGTATGTCTTTCCTACAGCAGGGCATCCAGAACTGTACACAGTGCTCCACAAGTGGCCTCACCAACCAGCAGAGAGTTTGCCCCCAATTCCCATTGTTTCCAGTTTTGCTAGAGCTTCATGGTGCCATACTCAATCAAATGTCAAAGGGCTGTCACTCTCACCTCACCTCTGGAATTCAACTCTTTTGTCCATGTTTGAGCCAAGGCTGTAATGAGGTCAGGATTCGAGTGGACCTGGTGGAACCCACACTGAGTGCCACTGAGCAGTTTATTGCTGAGCAGACGCTACTTGCTAGCACTGTCGATGACATCTTCCATCACTTTACTGATGTTCTTGCAGGTACAGAGAACTGTAGTTAGGCTAGGTTTGGAACATTGTGTACAGTTCTGGTTGCCACACTACCAAAAGGCTGTAGAGGCTTTGGAGCAGAATAGAAATGTCAATTATTCGGGGATAAAAGGGGCAAGTGCGAAGGAGGTGTGAGAAGCAAGTTTTTTTTTACACAGAGAGCGATAAGTGCCTGGAATGTAATGCCAGAAGAGATAGTGGAGGCAGATACAATAACAATGTTTAAGAGGCATCTTCACACACATATGAATAGGCAGGGAATAGAGGGATGTGAACAATTTAGAGGCCAAAGGTTTTTAGAAAGGCACCGTGTGTCGGCACAGTCTTGGTGGGTCAAAGGGCCTGTTCGTGTGCTGTGCTGTTCTTTGTTCATAAAGGGCAACCTTCTCAAGGGCAACTAGGGACGGGCAATAAATGCTGGCCAGCCCACAATACCCATGTCCCACAAAATGACTTTTAAAAACTGAATAAAGTTATATCCATTCTGTGATAACCATTTCCCAGAAGTAATTCCCCTGAGATCCATATTTATCCAGACGGTGGTGGGCGGCTGTCCCAATTCTCCGATTTTATGAGCTGGCCACTATGATCCAGTCAGATCACCTCTCAAATTTCCCATCTAAACAATCCCAGGAAGTCATGGCTAACCTGAGGTTGACCCAAAGGAACTCTTCAGTGTAAAACCCACAGGCACAGAGAGCATTAGAAAGATACCATCAGACCCTATGAACAATGATTAGGTCTCAGGCCTTAAGTACTTAACTGACTTGGATAAAGGACTAGAATGTCTTTTAGTTTGCCACCAGGGCCTCACCCAATGAGTCCACTAGTTTTACTCCATTTGCATTAGTTCACAGTCACCAAGCGCGAGGGCCTCTGAAACTCCATACTAAAATATGTTGCAAAATTCCAAGAGTGATTCTCGTGAGGTTGTGAGAACATTTGAAAAACAGCGCTGCTTAGGAACCTCCATGTTAGTGTCCCTCTCAATATTTGGCAAGCCTTAAAACTTGTCTCATAGAGAGGTTTAGGAAGCAAATTATCTGACTGAGGCCCAGATCAGGGGAGAAAAAAGCACCTGTGACCGACCTACTACAGCAACACAACAGAAGTAGTATGGACTGAAAAATTCATTTCATATGTTTTTGAAAAGCTGAGCTTGCACTTGAAGCTCTAAACTTTAACAAAGTATGTAAAGTAGCCATCGGTGAAGGATAGGTGTGTCCTCTCTCAAGAGGACAAAGCCAGAACAAAGAGAGTAATGGAGTACTTCTCCAAAACTCTAAACAAGCAGCAGAGACAGTATCCACGTAAAGATGGTTATTGTGAGCTCTCAAACACTCCAAGATTGGGAGCAGGAGACAACAGTCTTTACTGACCATGAATTTTGTGAAAAAGTTAAGGCCTAGTTTATCAGAGCATTCTGTTGGAGTTTTCTCCTTCAACCATACATCCTGAGAAACTATCCACCTTTCTGGAAATCAAATAGAATTACAAATGCCCCATTCTGAACGTAAAGAGATCCAGTTAGAAGTGCGTGTGTGTGTGTGTGTGATTTATCTTCAATATTTAATTCTTTTGCACCCTTCATAAGATTTCATTTCATTTCATTTGTCCTATGGGGAAGTTCATGGATCAATGTGATCAAGTACTTTGAACATTTTTAACTTTTATTTCCAAAATGTATTTTTAAAAAAGAACTGCCACGGACAAACACACTTCCCATGGATCTAATTTCAATGCTGCCTGGTAAAGACTTCTTGAGGAATCCATGGATTGTCGCATCTGTCGACTGTCAAGGAAGAGAGAGAGAGAGAGAGAGCTGGAAGAGATAACAAAGAAGCTGATTATCTCCTCCTCTCAGGAGGTTTGCGTGTATTAGTCTCAGTCTGACCACTTGCATGTGTGCTGTGAAGGTCCCAGTCAAAGAACTACCCATTAGTGAGTTAAAGTCTTCGAGGAGAAAGTGAGGACTGCAGATGCTAGAGATCAGAGCTGAAAATGTGTTTCTGGAAAAGCATAGCAGGTCAGGCAGCATCCAGGGAACAGGAGAATCGACGTTTCGGGCATAAGCCCTTCTTCAGGAATGAGGAAAGTGTGTCCAGCAGGCTAAGATAAAAGGTAGGGAGGAGCAACTTGGGAGAGGGGCGTTGGAAATGTGATAGGTGGAAAGAGGTCAAGGTGAGGTTGATAGGTCAGGGCCAATGAGCCAAGGAGTGGCAGGTGAAATTTAATTCAGATAAATGTGAGGTGCTGCATTTTGGAAAGCCAAATCAGGGCAAGATTTAAACACTTAATGGTAAGGCCCTGGGGAGTGTTGCTAAACAATGAGGGCCACGGGACTGCCGGGTAGGTAAATTAATGCTCTAAAAACGCACCTTGTGGAATCGGTAGCCTCCATTTTGCAGCAGGAGCAGTGAGAGCGAGGACCAAGGGGCTGCCAGGAAGGTATATTATTTCTTCAATAACTTATCTCTTGAGTAGGCAGAGTGCACACTGAGCAGGAGCAGATGCGGGGCTGCTGAATAAGTGACATAACATATTTGGGTGGTTGCTTTAACCGAAACACTACTTAGGTAGTGTCTCCCACTCATCTTCCTACTCTAACCAAAAAAAAAGGTTCTGTGCACTAATTCGGTAAGGCTCTAGATTTTTCATTGTATGATACAATGTATATGGAGGTTGGTGGGGTGGTAGGTGAGGACCAGTGGGGTTCTGTCCTGGTGGCGATTGGAGGGGCGGGGCTCAAGGGCAGAGGAGTGGGAAGTGGAGGAGATGCGGTGGAGGGCATCGTCGGTAATGTCTGCATTGCTGGTAAAAGGATGCTCTTGCTCTGACTATTAGACACTAAGTAGCCAACGAGCCAGTCTACTGGAAACAGAACAAGGACTCTCTCACTTTGAGTGCTGCCAAATAATCACTGTCAAAAGGAAACAAGACAAACGACTTACAGACACTGATTTGTACACTTTTAAATGTTGTTTGGACTCACTTCTTATTCGTAACCTGTGTCTGTGTTGCATAAACATTTATGGCAACTGTTAAACTCACTCTTTTGTTAACTCAAGAAAGCCTGTTTAATTTGGTTCTTTTTAGAATGCAAATTCAGTAGGCCCAAGAGAAAGACATTCAGAAGCAGAGATCTTTTCAAATAAACAACCAAGAAGACAAATTGCTGGAAAAATCCAACAGGTCTGGGAGCATCTGTGAAGGGAAAACAGCATTAAAGTTTCAAGTTGATTGATCCTTCTTTAGAACTTGATCTTTTGAAATAATCTTGTTATGACTAACCAATGAAGAGGAACCAGTTTGCTGTTCTTCACCGGGGAGTGTAATGTTTTGTGTATTTGCCTGGAACCATAATAACCTGAAGTCCTCACCTGGGTCTGGTCAGCTCCAAGAGAAATCAACCCAGTTTCTCCAATCCAATCTTGTACCTGAAGTTTCTGAATCATAGGGCCATTCTGTTAAAGCTCCTCTACACCTCAAAGAACCTCAAATCCTTTCTAAAGCATGATTACCAGAACTGATGGTGTTATATTCCACAATTAATGACTTTCAATGGCCAATTATGAGACTTGAGAATGTCTTGGAATAGAATAAAGCAAACATGATTATACAATAAATCAGGTAATCAAGTCAGGGCAGAAATCCGATCTAACCAAGGTCATGTGTGAATGCTTGGTGTGTGTGTGTGTGCTATGCTTCAGTGTGTATTATTACTGGGAAGACTTTATCCCATTTGAAATACCAAGTCAAATCACTGTCTGATTGGCTTTGCTAATAGAGTTCTCATTTTGGAATCAAGTGGTTGTGGGTTTAATCCCCACTCCAGGTTTTGAGTTAAAAATCCAAGGTGATCTCTCTAGGTTCCAAAAAAATGTATTCCCATTTCTTCAGGTAATGGACAGCTTTGCCTTAACTCAATCTTGTCAAGTTTCTTCAGTGTGATATTTAATGTGGTTATTAACTGATCAATTGTAATGACTATTAAAATAGTGCACATTAGAATGTTTTTTTATAGATATTTTTATTAGAAATTTAA
>NC_057743.1:13838737-13868019 GCF_004010195.1 Chiloscyllium plagiosum | reverse complement strand
TATTTAAGAGAGTCCAAGAATTCCTTAGCCTTTTCTGGTGATCCGAAGTTATACACGGATCCTTCATGGTTAAAGCGTAGAGTCGCTGGGTAGCGTAAGGAGTACTGAATATTTAAGTCCCTTAAACGCTTCTTCGCCTCGTCGAATGCCTTTCTTTTTCGGACCAGAACTGGGGAAGAGTCCTGGAATAACATGATCTTGGATCCTTTATAGATCATAGCTTGGGGGTCTTTTCCAAGATTTCTAGAAGCTTCTACGAGTGTCTGCCTCTCCCTATAGCTCTGCAGCCGGAACAGGACCGGGTGTGGACACTGGTTCGAGCCGGGCCTGTGTATTGCGACCCGGTAGGCCCATTCTACCCTTACCTGCCCTGATCCAGCTTCCAGATTTAAAAGCTGTGGCAGCCACTGCTGGAGGAACGCTGTAAGCTGGCCTTCCTCTTCCCGTTCGGGAAGGCCCAGCAAACGACGACCTCGATTATTGAGGTCATCAATGTGATTCTCTAAGGTCTGGACTCACTGTTCGAGAGTCCGGACCTGATCCATGGCCGATTGTGCTGTAGTTTCGGAGGTCGTGGCCTTTAACTCCGCCCCTCCGACTCGGCGCTCGATCTCCTTAATGTCTCGGTCATGCTTCTGCAGTGCGGCCGAGAGTGAGTCCCATCGATTTCGGGACTCCTTGATAAAAGCATCGATCTTCGCATCCAGCTTGGAGATCATGTCCACAAGGCTTGTCACTGTAGGTAAGTCCCCCGGGGCAGCTGCGGAAGCCTCAGCTGCAGCTGGAGAGGGTGGGGGAGGGGGTCCTGCTTGCTGAGAGCTGCGGGGTCCCTTCCCTTTGGTCATTTTTACTAAATATTAGACTGTTTAAATGTAATACTAAGCAACTAATTAAATTAAACAGCTATTATGAATGATTTGGTGAGTGTGGTGGGTGTGGGTGACCCACTTTACCCAAGTCTTGGGAAGAGCACTATAGACTCAGACTTGCTGGGTCGCTGCCATCTTGGATCCCCCCACACATTAGAATGTTAAGTGAGCTGCTTAACCAATGAACAATTCGAAAGAATTAAAGCCCAGGATGATGTATTCTCTTCCTGGGCACCAGAATCCAATGTCAACTTCAAGAACTCTCTCAGGCCTGCTAACGTCTGGGCTTGATGAGGGTTTTAACAACAGTTGGAGCCAAAAGATGGGTAGGATTTATTGGCAATGAAGTTCAGACAACTCCAAACTATTAGTCCTTAATTATTGCTAGAATACTGGGAGACCTCCCCACTCTTCTTTGAAAAATAGCATGGGGACCTTATGAGGCTCTAGGAGAGATTTAACTTCTAATGTAGCACACTCTCAGTACGGCACTGAACTGTCTGCCCATAGTGTATACTCAGGCCTCTGGAAGTGGGCCTAAATAAAGAACCTCCAGACTTAGAGGTGAAGGTGTGCCAAAGCTACCAACCTGTACTTCTTTACACAGAGATGTTAATTACAATCCTTAGGTGAGGTTCCTCAATCTACTATGGTTCCTGACAGGACATTCCAATTTGTTAAGATCCCAGATGAGAAGAGATGAATTGGCTTTCCTTCTTTATTCCTCGGTTGGTCACAACAAGATTTATTTTGAAAATACCCCTTCCCTTGTGTTCACATTTCTCTCAGACCAAGTGAATTGATGTTTTAAAAGGAGACAATTTAGGCAGATTTTTTTCCTGAGTTAACAAAAGGGTGAGCTAAGTAAATGCAAACAGAAATAATAAGGACCAAAGTCCAAAAAAGATACACAGATCAGTTTCTGAGTCCTTGTGAAGAGTAGACAATAGAACATTCCTGATGAAGGGATCCTGCCCGAAACATCGATTTTCCTGCTCCTCAGATTAGATTATATTACTTACGGTGTGGAAACAGGCCCTTCGGCCCAACAAGTCCACACCGACCCGCCGAACTGTGAGGCAGCAGCGCTAACCACTGTGCCACCGTGCCGCCCAGATGCTGCCTGACCTGCTGTGCTTTTCCAGCACCACTCTAATCTTGTCTCTGATCTCCAGCATTTGCAGTCCTCACTTTTGCCTAATAGAACATTAGAGCTGTTACATTGAATGGTACTGGCAGCATTGATATTCATTGTTGAAAATTGACTTAAGGTCCTTGGCTCATTTACAGGTCGACTTAAATAATTTTGCCCGGGCTCCTTTCAATCGTAGCTGCCACTCAACATGAGTAAGAGCGTTTTACCTCTTTTACCTGCAATGTCTGGGTGTCTAATTGCTGTTTGGAAGTTGTGACCTTTATAACACAAAAGTCACCGTATTAGTGTGTCAGGCCACTAACACACTGAGGAGAAAGTGAGGACTGCAGATGCTGGAGATCAGAGCTGAAAATGTGTTGCTGGAAAAGTGCAGCATGTCAGGCAACATCCAAGGAGCCTGACTTGCAGTTGACAGCCTGAAGAAGGGCTCATGCCCGAAACATCGATTCTCCTCCTCCTTGGATGCTGCCTGACCTGCTGCGCTTTTCCAGCAACACATTTTCAGCACTAACACACTGACCTGACTTGCAGTTGACTTTGTAACTCTGCTTTTTTGTATATCCCTGGAAGGGTAAAGTGTTAACCTGTCTGCAGGAGAGGGGAGATGATAATCAGCCTCTTGTATCTCCTCCTTGTTAGGCTTTCTGTTTGAAATTTCCCTGAATTGGCACAAGTGTGACATTCAATGGATTCATGAAGGATTTGACCAGACAGTCGCTGTGAATTTACACCTGCAGTTATCTTTTGGCTGTAGCTAATCCCTTTTTAAAAAAATAGATGTCAGAATTAAAATTTCAGCATGTCCATTAGTACTCTGGGGTTCTGGGGTGTTATCATTGCATTACTCCTGGCAGGATGAATAAAATGAGATCCTTTCACATTTCATTTCAAAGGATGAAAAGTACTTAAATATATAAAGCATGCTCACACATACACATTTATTCTCTTTCTCTTGGCCATTTATCCTTTCAGTTCTAAGAGAGCTCTTTAGATTTTGGACAGGTTGTCTGCAATTACAATCAATGTGGGTAATGTTTTGGTGGGAAGGAATAAGCATCAGTGAAATAATCTGGAATCCTGGCTCTTAATATTGCTCACAAACGTTAATGGGCTGTAGTCAGTTTAGACTCTGGTCTCCTACACCAATATTGAAGATAAATCTCAAAATGGTTGTCAGCCAGCAATATATCAAATGTTTCCTTCTCCACTGTGGAGCACCAAACCTGATTTTTTTTTGTGTAGAAATGCCTTTAAATCTCTCCATTCTAGACTTGTCTTCCTAAAGTGAGACAGCCCTTAGCATCATGTCCCTTGTGTAAATGGCTACTTTAAATGTTTGGTTAAGGTTGGATCTCCGAGCCCATCTCACTTCTTAAAATAGTCTCTAGTTATTCAAAACTAATTGGAATTTTTCAGTCCGTACTACTTTTGCTGAGGTTTGGGGTGAACATTCAGGAGAATCCACGCACTTTTCCAGCATCTTCATGAATTCCTATATCGTTGTGGGAATAGGGAGCAGTGCTTTACCCAGCACAGTCCTGTGACGTACTCATCCTGGACTCACCCTGTCCAGCTCTTGCAGTTGCTCCAAGTGAGTTTTGCAGGTACTGCTGTGCACTGGCAATTCAGCTACGTACATTAAACTATTAGCTAAACCTGTCACTGTCTGGACCAGCAGCTTTTGAAAGGTGGATGTGCCATTTCAAATCCAAATGGTTTGACTTGACACTGGGATAACCTGTCCAGAGTTAATGAAAGCAGAAATTTCCTTCCATGGGCAGTAAAGGGAATGTGCCAGCAGTTCTTGAGTAAATCTCTCTTGATGTGTAGGTTGCTTTATCCATCCAATCAGTGCAATCAGCCAGTCGGTATAATAATGGGTGTCAGCTCTGGACACTGTATTGACTTTCCAGTTGACAATGCACAGCCATGTGGAACCAGCTGGCTTGGGCAGAAGGAGCTGGGGAACTCCACCTACTGCTGCAGGCCCCTATCCATGCATCCTCGGACAATAGGTTAATCTCCTCCTAAATATGGATCAGCTTCTCAGGGTCTCGCCTATAGTAATGTTGCCCTATGGGACCGGCCTCTTTCCCATCCACACCACGTAGACCCAGGGTGATGCAGCCTGGCTGATTACCACCTAAAAACCTTCAGTTCAGTCAGCAGCCTTCTTTAGTCTTTTCAGTGCATTAAGAGTCCACTTTTGCTGCTATTGCTGGATAGCTGAGCCAGGTAATGGGGGAAGTTCAATCTGTGCCTCACCCCTGTGTCCCTCCAATTCAACCCCACTGCCACCCTCAGCCTCTAGATCAGGGTCCCGACTTGTTCAGCAGTGATATTACTTTGTGCTGTTGACACAGCCATTGCATTTTCCCCTGATCTGGGGTCTCAGCTGTATAATCACATCCCCACATTTATGGTCATACAGTCACAGAGATACACACCAAGGAAACAGATGCTTCGGTCCAACTCATACATACCAATCAGACATCCAAAATAAATCTAGTCCCATTTGGCCCATATCCCTCTAAACTCATCCTATTCAAGTACCCACCCAGATGCCTGTTAAATATCGTAATTGTCCAGTCTCCACCACTTCCTGTGGCAGCTCATTCTATACACGCACCACCCTCTGTGTGAAAATGTTGCCATTAGGTCCCTTCTAAATCTTTCCCTTCTCACCTTAAACCAATGCCCTCTAGTTTTGGACTCCCCTATACTGGGGAAAAGACCTTGTCTATTTACCCTATTCATGCCCTTCTTGATTTTATAAACCTCTATAAGTTCAGCTCTCAGCCTCCGATGCTGCAGGGAAAATAGCCCCAGCCTATTCAGCCTCTCCCTATAGCTCAAACCGCCCAACCCTGGCAACATCCTTGTAAACACTGCGTGGGTTTCCTCTGGGCACTCCGGTTTCCTCCCACAGTCCAAAGATGTGCAGGTCAGGTGAATTGGCCATGCTAAATTGCCCACAGTGTTAAGTGAAGGGGTATGGGTGGGTTGCACTTCAGCGGGTCGGTATGCACCTGTTGGGCCGAAGGGCCTGTTTCCACACTGTAAGTAATCTAAAAAAAATCTAAAAAAATATTTTCTGAACCCTTTCAAGTTTCACAACACCCTTCTGATAGCAGGCAGACCAGAACTGCACACAGTATTCCAAGAATGACCTAACCAATAACTTTTCAGCCACAACATGACCTCCCAACGCCTGTACTCAATACACTAACCAATAAAAGAAAGCATACCAATCGCCTTCTTCACTATCTTATCTACCTGTGACTCCACTTTCAACGAACTCTGAACCGACACTCCAAGGTCTGTTTATTCAGCAACACTCCCCAGGACTTACTATTAAGGATATAAGTCCTGCTCTGATTTTACTCAATACACTAACCAATAAAAGAAAGCATACCAATCGCCTTCTTCACTATCTTATCTACCTGTGACTCCACTTTCAACGAACTCTGAACCTACACTCCAAGGTCTGTTTATTCAGCAACACTCCCCAGGACCTACTATTAAGGGTATAAGTCCTGCTCTGATTTGCATTTCTAAAATGCAGCATCTCATATTTATCTAAATTAAACTCCATTTGTCACTGCTTGGCCTATTGGCCCATCTGATCAAAATTCCATTGCAGTCTGAGGTAACCTTCTTTGCTGTCCATTACATCTCCAATTTTGGTGTCATCTGCAAACTTACTTACCATACCTCCCATATTCACATCCAAATCATTTATATCAATGATGAAAAGTAGTGGACCCAGCACCGATCCTTGTGGCACTCCACTGGTCACAGGCCTCCAGACTGAAAAGCAACTCTCCACCACAACCTCTGTCTTCTACCTTTGAGCCAATTCTGTATCCAACTAGCTAGTTCTCCCTGTATTCCATGAGATCTAACCTTGCTAACCAGTCTCCCATGAGGAAGCTTGTCGAGTGCCTTAATGAAGTCAATACAGATCACATCATTTGTTTTGAATCATTCCCCTCTCACCTTAAACCTATGTCTTCTAGTTTTGTACTCCCCCACCCTGGGAAAAAGACCTTGTCTATTTACCCTATCCATGCCCCTCGTGATTTTGTAAACCTCTATAAGGTCATCCCACTGCCTCGGATGCTCCAGGGAAAATAGCCCCATACTATTAAGCCTCTCGCTAAAGCTCAAACCGCCCAACCCTGGCAACATCCTTGTACATCTTTTCTAAACCCTTTCAAGTTTCACAACATCCTTACTATAGGAGGGAGACCAGAATTTCACACAATATTCCAAAAGTGGCCTAACCAATGTCCTGTATAGCCACAACATGACCTCCCAACTCCTATACTCAACACACCGACCAATAAAGCTAAGCATACCAAACACCTTCTTCACTATCCTGTCTATCAGCAACTCCACTTTCAAGGAACTATGAACCTGCACTCCAGGTTTATTGAAGGGAATGGAGTCTTTGAACTCCTGAGGGAGACTTATTTCACACAAGTCCTTTCTGTTGTAAATGTCCACACCCATTGGTCAAAAGAAAATGCTTTAGCCTTTCAACTTCCAGCTTTGTCTGGTCAGGCCCTTTCCTGAGGAGACAGAATTTCAAATGGTACTCCTCCAGTACTGGTACCTGCTTAGACAGCTATTTCTTATTGGCTTGTTAGCAGGATCTCTTGCCTTGGGCAAGAGGGAATAATCTTTGTGAGGTTTATGCTGCAGCAATAAGGAACAATGTTAGACTAGCCAGCTGATTGGAAGGGATAAGACCATAAGAAATAGGAGCAGGAATAGGCCCTTGAGCCTGTCCTTCCATTCATAAAAGGAAGGCTCCTGTTGCTGGCTCCTTAAACTTAGGAACTAAATCCGGATTTCATTAAGATTCCTACTCCTCAGTTCGAGCTGTTTTAGTTCAAATTCCCTTTCCAGAAATTCTCTCTCCTTGCTCTTTCTTATTGTTCTTATTTATCTCTCTCTTCTCCTTTTCTCTTTCTTTTTCGTTCCTTCTCTTTTTCTTGAAATTCTAATTTCTGCCGCTACTATTTTGATCCCTCCATCACTACTCCATCTGGTTTATCTGTTTCCACATGTATACCATCAGCCATCTCTTTTAAAATTGGGGTTTCCCTGCTTTTTGAGTAGAATTATAATTCCAAGTACTTTGTTGGATTTTTTTTCACTGTTCAAAGTACAGAACTCCCATATCTTCAAAAGTAGCTTTCTCTAATTTAGTTAAAAATGCACTGGGAATTTCTGCACTGTACCAGTGGAAAGTCTCATGCAGATTCCCATTTTAATAATTCTTCTAAATTAAAATTTACCAACTTTAATGATTTATTTTTGTCTGTGGGTTCTGGACGTGGGCACTTTGTTGTTTGGCACGTCCATAAGGACTCTCACCGACGTTTACAGATGCACCATAGAAAGCATTCTGTACGGATGCATCACAGCCTGGTACGGCAACTGCTCTGCCCCGGACCAGATGAAACTGGAGACAGTTGTGAACACAGCCCAGTCCATCACACACGCCAATCATCCATCCATGGACTCCATCTATGCTTTTTGCTGCCTTTGAAAGACAGCCAACATCATCAAAGACCTCTTCCACCTTGGTTATAACCTATTCTAATTTCTTCCACTGGCAGAAGATACAAAAGCTTAAACACACATACCAGGTTCAAGAACAGCTTCTTCCCCGCTGTTATTAGACTGCTGAATGGATCTCTCAAATTTCAAATCTAGTGTTGATCTTGCTTTTTGTGCACTTTCTCTGGAGCTGTAAATTTGTATTCCTCGCTCTGTTCAGTCACTCTACGATCTTTATTTGTTATGATATGCCTGAACTGCACACAAAATAAAACTTTTCACTGTACTGAGGTACAAGTGTCAATAATAAATCAAATCAAATCAAATCAGATTATGACCAGACCCCAGACAAGGATTCTGAAATGATTACAATTCCAAATGGGATACCCCTAATGGTTAAACTCCTGGCTGAGGAGAGGTAAAGTGACTTCCCGTCTTCATTCACTGCCTCTCTTAGATAATTGCAACAAGGTTCATTTAGAAAGATCACATCGTTATTGTCACCAACACACCCTCCTAGACCGCATTAATTTATATTTTAAAAGGAACCGATTTAACATGGCCATCTTGTGTTAACAAAAGAGTGTGTTTATTAATGACTAAATGTGAGATAAAATCATAATGCAACAAACATAAACGCAGTTTAGAAAGAAGACATGTGCCCAAAAATAGGTTTAGAAAAGCTATATGGCTCAGTCTCAGTGTTATTTATGAAGTATAGATAGTGGGACATTATGATTGTTACCGTGGATAGCACTCATAGCATTAATGCTGGTCATTGAACATCCATTTTGAGATCCTTGGCTTATTTGCAGATAGTTTGCACATTTCTTGATCTGGTTCCTTTCAAAAGTGGCAGCACCCAGAGCCAGAGAGAATTGTTTCTCTATTACCTGTAGTGTAGAGGTGTTTAACGGCAGCTCTAAAGCTGTGGCCTTCTCACACTTAACACTTCCCTCCCACCTATCCGCTCCACCCTCCACTCCGACCTATCACCATTACCCCCACCTATCCGCTCCACCCTCCACTATTTTTTAACTTTTAAAGACTCCATGTTGGCATGGAAAGTTCAGTACGTCCGTAAGTACTTTGGCATTCTGATCTGTTGTCATGACACTTCACCTCTGTTCTTTCGAAAAGGAAACTGGACCATAAGTGATTCCAAACTATCACTGACCTAACTCACCCTTACCTGTCCCTAGAAGTGAGCTAGCAAAACCCTTAGCTGTACCGAACCAGGACATGTACCTAAAGGAAATGCCATCGCTCCTTTTCAGGCAAAATAAGGATGGGCAATAAATGTTGACAATGCCACCACATGCTGAGAATGAGTGAAAAGAAAGGGAAAGTTATCTGTAGCCAGGAGACAGGACTCTGTTAAGAACGTGCAAGACGCTGCTGTGGAATAACACCCACAGTTGTTTGTATGGCTCTTCTATGAACAAGCCCACCTGCGTCTGCTTTTCTTGAGACATTTGTGATTACTAACATAGTATATTTCTTTCTTTATCTCCTCCCTTTCCTACAGTAAAGATAGTGCTCACTCGAGCGTTAATGATTACAGCAGACATTCTGGCAGGCTTTGCACTTATTATATTAATGTTTGGATTGGACTGTGTGAAGATTCTAAGAGACGAACCTCAGATCAAATTAAGGATCTGTTACATGGCAGGATTCATTTTTGGAATAGGAGGTAAGTCTGATTCATTTGACTGGTTTAATAACATATTTTTTTAAAGGTGTTCGATCGTATAATTGTAGAGTAATCTCCCAGAGTGTAGCTGGTCTGGGCAGGAATGTGCAGTACAGGTGAGGAAGTTGTATTGTTGCTGTCTACGTTTGGTGAGCTGGCTTTAGGTTATAGGTATGCAACTATTCTAGATAGTGAGTGGTAACAGCAGTCAGTTTTGGTTTCTATCCCTCCTGCACACTGTAGACATTTGTTAAAGACAGCATTAAATTTTGTCGCTATGTCCTCAATTGACAACTGGGGCTTCAGTTAGCTTGGATGCTGGCTTGATGCAGTGCAGGAGGATGGTAGCAATGTGGGTTCAATTCCTGAACTAGTTGAGGTTACCATGAAGATCTCTCGACCTCTCCCCTTGCGTGAGGTGTGGTGACCTTCAAATTAAACTACCACAGGATGCCTTTCTGTAATGAGAGTGCAGCCTTGGTAAGACTATGGTACCTTTACCTCAATTGTCAAATAGTGTAATGGCTTACAAGCCTGGCTTTTATGATTGATGCATTAAAGTAACATTAATCCGAAAGTTTAAGTTTTCCTGATAGGAGTCAGAATGGTTTTATGGCCAAATTGTCAGGATTATAATCCATCAGAAGACACCAATTTGGGGAGATAGAGAAAGAAGTTGTTGGAAATAGCTTATATATACATTTTATTACCTGAAAAAGACATTGGGAGAATTTTTATGTAACAGCCAAAACAATTGATGTGGTGACATAAATTACCCTTTGATTTATTGTACAAGCATCAACAGCAAGATAAACCAATTAGATAGAGAGGAGCAGTTTGGTTGACTTGAAACTTGTCCATCTAATGATCAGGCTTTGGAGTAAGACCTTAAAATGAATTTCCATTGTTATAACTTAGTTTCCTCAAAGCCAATTTTTAAAAATGTCATGGTTGGCATTTTCAGTTTCCAGCTACTTTCTTAATTAGCCTGTTCAGAGATATTATTATGCACCTCTGGAGCAATTGAAGTTTGAACCTTGATCAACAAGCTCAAAGGGAGGGACACTATCACTGCACCAAAAGAGCCCTTCCTGATGTTTTTTAAGCTTGTTAAGATTCTGTCAGTGTTGAGGGTGGTCAAGATCACCATTGAAGAAACAGCAGGTGGAAAGATGTACCCAGTTGTCGTAAGAAGACAGATTATTGGTTATGAAAAGAAAATGTGGTTGTTAATGTAAAGACAATGAGGCACACAGTTAGAATTCCACCTGGTCGGGCAGTGGAAGATTGTGGAGTGGAAACATGGGGTTCTTATCATCCAAAAACTGCCTCTTGTCATTGGTAAGCCCTCAATCAGATGGGATATACTGTACTGACATGGTTATTGTCTATCTGCAGGAATTCCAGGAATGATCGGTTCTGTGTGGTATGCCGTGGATGTGTATGTGGAGAGAGCGACACTGGTACTGCAGAATGTCTTTTTAGGAATCCAGTATGAATTCGGTTGGTCTTGCTGGTTGGGAATGGCTGGGTCAACAGGCTGCTTCTTGGCTTCTATCATGTTAACCTGTTGCCTTTATCTTTTCAGAGGTAAGCTGAACCAAATGTACCATGTCCACGTTAATGTTCCCTCTTTCTTTGTTGAGAGCGCTGAGTCTTATTCTTCAAGCACCACTCATCTTTGAGACATTCCCCACGTGTTAGCATTTGCTCTGGGTGGCATGGTGCCTTAGTGGTTAGCCCCGCTGCCTCATAGTGCCAGAGATCTGAATTTGATTCCACCCTTGGGCAACTGTCTGTATGGAGTTTGCACATTCTCCCTGTGTATGTGTGGGTTTCCTCTGTCAGTCCAAAGATGTGCGGGCTAGGTGGATTAGCCATGGGAAATGCAGTGTTACAGGGATATGATAAGAGGGTGGGTCTGGGTGGATGCTATTCAGAGGGTCTGTGTGGAATCAATGGGCTGAATGGGCTGTTTCTGCACTGTAGGGATTCAAGTTAGGGCCAGGAGCAGAGTGTTTTGTTGTTGAAACTTGCTTCACCATTATTTAAGATCATGGCTTACCTGAGTTGTGTTACAGATTTCACATTCCCAACAGTTCCCACAATAAACAGTGATTTCCCTGCCTAACAAGAATCTAGCTATCTCTACCTTAATAACATTGAAAGAATCCTGCTCCTACGGCAGAGAGTTCCAAAGACACACATCTCCGTGACAGAAAAGAAATACTCCTCTTTCTATCCTCAAAAGGGTGAATTTTAATACAATTTTCCCTAGTTCTGGGGATTCACCCATTAGAGGAAACATGACAATCCAGGATCTTATGAACTTCAACTGAGTCACCTCTTGCTCTTTAAGACTCCAGTGGAAACAAGCCCAGCCTGTCCAACCTTTCCTCATGGGACAACCAGCGACAATAACTGTCAACAGGCTATTTAAAAAGAGCCAGTCAGATGCTTTACACACGTACACCTGCAGACACACTCACAGTTTACAGCCACAGTCAGGGCAATCTCCTGTGGTGCAGTGTTTATATCTCTATCACTGGCTCAGAAGGTTCAAATCTCGCTTTGCTCCAGATGTGTGTTATAACACATTTGAACAGTTGGATTAAAAAAAATCTACACTCGTTGTCATTGGATTACAGTCAGGGATACAGACTTGTGTAGTTTCTTTCCCCATTTTTTTCCAGACCATGGTTACAACATCAGAAAACTCAAAAGTACCTGTAACCTTACCTAGCTGCCTGGCTCATTACATTTCTGAAGGAGGGACTCTTTGTTTTTGTTTTAAGTCTTTAAATTTTGCAACATTGTAAAGAAAAAGAAAATATTGCATTTCCTGCTGTTGTTTCAATTCTCGTTGGGGCACTTTGAAACTTAAAATTTAAAGGACTTGGCCATTTGGGACCGAGCTAAGGAGAATTCTCTTGTGTATCTTTGAAATTCTCCGACCTGGAGATGGAGTTGACCATATTGAAGACAATTATCCATCGATTTTGGAGTATTAAGCATACCTATTATGGGAAGGCGGAAGATCAGTCATGATTGCACTGAATGGTGAATCCAGCTTTAAGGTTTGAATGATCTACTCCATATTTGATTATTATGACCTTATAATCTAAATTCATCCCTTCAGTACGCAGAGCAACTCTGCACAGTAGAAGTGCTCACCGTTTCTGTGCTCAGGATTACTCTGGCACAAATTATGGGAAAGACATTGTATTGAATACTCAAAGGCAGTTTCATATTATTATTGCCCATGCTTATTTAGAGGGAGTCACTGACATTAGACAGGACTTCTGATGGGAGATTCGGGACATGTTTCAAAATAATCGGGACAGCTCCTTGTGCAATTTTCTGCTCGCACCTTTTGAGGTTATTAGGAACTGGCCTAACCTAAGAGGAAAATTAACCCCGTGCACTCTTTCTTTTTTTTTCTATTTCCTCGAACAGATTTGAGAACGGCCCGATACAATCTATCCTTCTATCAGTATGGGAGAACAGCCACTGGCAAAATGTACGCCATGGATTCGCGTGTCTAGAAGCTTCTGTTCTAGAACTGTCTACCAGAGTTCCATACAGCAGCTTCTCCTGTCTGTCAAGGACATATGATATCCTTAAAAATAAGGTGAAAGGCTACATATTGCAGCTGGTTTTAATTGTCAGTGCTATTGAATTGTTTCGTTGTGTAACACTGAATCGCCAAGTGGAGGCCCTGATGTAGTTTAGTCAAATGCAATCATCAAGTGAAATCACAACTTTCTATTTAGAAGAATAAATTGTTTTAATAAATCCTTTTCGTGTAGTTGTGATGAAAAGCCTGATATCACGTGACAAAAAGAATAAAACAAGCCTTTGGAAAGTGTCAGAGTTTTATACTTCACATCTGTGTAGTGCCTGAAGTAAGTTGTAAATGAATGGACATGCTAATTGTTCAATGGAATGTTAAGGAAGGTAATGAAGCAGAAATATCATGAAAACTGCTGCCCATAGGGTAGAAAGGGTCTCTTGAACCTTGATGCCAATCACTGTCAAGGGCAAAGATTTGACTGGTAAGTAATCTGTACTATTTGCAAAATGCTACTTCTAGACTTTTCTCCTAAAGTACAAATATAGTAAAGGCTGTAAAGAGTAGGAAGGTAAATCTGCTAGCAGTAACTATGCAATGCCAAACTCTGTTGACTTCAGGAGGATGGAATGAGCAACTCAGAAAAGGTGCATTGTTCTTTAAGTTGCTATGAAAAGAGTTGATGTAGGAGACTTGATTTCAATAAAGTGAGGATATATTTCTATTATTGACTTTCTCTTTGACTTTCTCAGAGAGTTAAAAAATATCAGGTAACAGCGAGTTTTGAGAAGATTTTTAACTCAGGTTGAGGTACTGGATGTAGGTTTGCTCGCTGAGCTGGAAGGTTTGTTTCCAGATGTTTCATCACTAGACTTGATTTCAATAAAGTGAGGATATATTTCTATTATTGACTTTCTCTTTGACTTTCTCAGAGAGTTAAAAAATATCAGGTAACAGCGAGTTTTGAGAAGATTTGTAACTCAGGTTGAGGTACTGGATGTAGGTTTGCTCGCTGAGCTGGAAGGTTCATTTCCAGATGTTTCATCACCCTACTAGGTAACATCTTCAGTGGGCCGCTAGGTGAAGCACTGTTCACGATTCCTGCTTTCTATTTATATGTCTGGGTTTCTTTGGGTTGGTAATGTCATTTCCCAAACATATAAATAGAAAGCAGGAATCGTGAACAGTGCTTCACCTGGAGGCCCACTGAAGATGTTACCTAGTAGGGTGATGAAACATCTGGAAATGAACCTTCCAGCTCAGTGAGAAAACCTACATCCAGAATATCAGGTAACATGGATCATGTTGCGCTATTAATTGTTGTTAATTCAAGAGAACACTTGTGTTGTCCACAGAGAGCTCTGTAAACTCACCATTAGTGGTTGCTTCTCTCTTCCTCATCCCTTGGTTCCCCTCAATGCTTCAGTGGGTAAATACACCACCTGTTGTTATACTGAGCTATAGGTATCTCCCAGTCTTCAAATGTAACCCTCAGTCAGTGGGCATTTTTCAGACAAAGTGAAGATCTCCAGTATCCTTCAGCCAGAGATCCTGTTTCTGACCCCTACCTAGCCAGCTCTCCTATTGTGAAGTGCATGGGTCTGAGAGGTGGGGTTTGACTTATTTTCAAGGCCAAATACATGAGGACCCTTAATGTCTAGGCTCACACAGTGATTAGGCTCTCAGAAGTGCCTTGAGAAGGTGACTGATTTTCTGCAAATTTACCCCCAGCAGGAGCCGAATTCTTTAGAAGCAGAGTGGTGGACTTTGAGAAATGTCCTGTTGTGAGGTTTTAGTGTTGATTCCATGCTTACAGGGAGAACAGCCTTGCCAGGGATATACCTCAGGAAACCTGACTCTGCTTGGAGATGTTTGATCAAACTCTGTTATTGCTTCCCAGGAGTACATTTTAACTTAAATGCAAATTGAGTGACCACTATTTATATCCTGGAAGGCATGCCTTGCATTTGCTGGAGAATACCAGCTGTGTGTACAGTTTGGTCATCCTGCTATAAGAAAGGTATTATTAAATTGGAGTGGGCGCAGAAAAGATTTACCAGGATGTTGCCAGTACTGGAGGTTTTGAGTTATAAGAGGAGGCTGGATAGACTGGGACTGTTTTCACTGGAATGTAGGTGGTTGAGGGATGACCATATAGAGTTTTATAAAATCATGAGAGTCATTGACAAGGTGAATAGCAAACGTCTTTTCTCCAAGGTGGGGAGTTCAAAACTAGAGGGCATAATTTTAAGGTGAGAGAAGAAAGATTTAAAAAGGTCCCAAGGAGCAACTTTTTCACACAGAGGATGGGTCATATCTGGAATGAACTGCCAGAGGAAGTTATAGATGCAGGTACAGATGCATCATTTAAAAGACATTTCGATAGGTACACAATAGGAAAGGTTTAGAGGGATTTGGGGCAGACACAGGCAAATGGGACTAAGTTAGTCTGGGAAACATGGTCGGCAAGGATGAGTTGAACTGAAGGGTCAGTTTCAGTGCTGCATGACACTATGACTCTACAGGACTCCCCCGCTAACCAAAAGTAGAGCGTTCCTGTGAAACCTTTCATACGCTGAAATGGTGTAAAGCAAAGAAGCAATGGCTCTCTGCAGAACAAGCATTGAATACTATTTTTGCCTGTCTTCGTAAAAGCGAAAATCCTTTTTGATTTCTTTCAGTTAGCGAAAACAGGTACTAACGTTGGTCTTCTGTAAAAGTGAAGTGGCGTAAAGCAAACTTTCAAAAAGCGGGGGATATCTATATTGGTCTCAGACTGACAGATCAAACTGAAAGGTGTTTCTGAAGAATTCCTTTGCCTATGTTCCTCAGTATGTGTTCTCATTATGCCCTGGGGTTAGCCTTTAGATTGAGGACTGTGACTCAAAGAGGAGAGCAGCAAATTTAGGGGGACAGTAGGCCAAAATTCATTTGATGAAATGTGGGACAAATGTGTTCCTTTGCTGCAGAGCCGATGGGAACTGTGTATGCTGCATTTCTACTGGTGACCCACAGCAAACCTGCTCCTGTGTCTGAGGGCCTCTCTGCCTGGCACGGTCATCGCTGTTCATTCACTGATTGTAACAGTGAGCAAAAAGGTGGGGATACCTTTCAGAAACTGTGCCATTCCAGCAGGAATAAAACAGACAGTCGTTAGGACAATAGGACTCAGTGATTTTAATGAGACTCATTTGCCCTGCAGATACATGTCTCCGTCCTCTGGAAAACCAATCAGTACCCCATGTTAGAATCCCTACAGTGCCAATAGAGGCCATTCAGCCCATCAAGTCTGCACCAACCCTCTGAAGAGCATCCCATCCACTTCATGTAGTGACCACAGTTAATCCACTAAAACTGTACATCTTTGGACTGTAGGAAGAAACTAGAGCACGCAGGGAAAATGGGATTTGGTGAGAATAGCCTTCCGGGGGATTAGAATTGTGTGTAAAAGAAGCACCATCTGAAGGAATGCTGGAAAATATTTACGGAGTATTGTCTGGGGAAAGATTATGTCAACGGATCCGCGTAGCATTAAACTTAATCATGGAAGTTTTTGTTTAGCTTCCTTTCCCTGCGTGACCGACTGATCGACCTATGTCTTTGTGACCCAGTGAATTTCCTGTGGATTAGAAAGCGAAATGTTATTTTGACTTTTGGTACTACATGTCTCCTGTACTGATAGATTAGGAAAGTGATTTTTGCAATACTTTTCAAACATGTGCATGTAACAGCAATGACAGATTCCAGATATGAAGATTAAAGTAAGGATTGATGTGAATTTTCCTGCTCTATACTTTTTCCCAAGCATCAGAGTTTGTTGTGAAGGAACGGCAGCCAAAGAAACTGTGTTGTTGGAGTGTGTATTTCCAAACTAACAAATATTACGTTCCACTTTTATTATTCATTACAAAATTGGCCTCTGTTCATTTGGCCATCAGATTTAGCTCTTCCTTGTGTTTGGTTTCACAACGACCTCAATGTTAAGTCTGAACTCTAAAGCTATTTGTCTTTGAAATTGTGATGTCAACCCATGCCTTCTCTTCAATGAGGGTCACTGGATGGCCACTGGGAATGCGGGAAATGAACCCGGGTCTGAGGCGCTGTGAGGCAGCAGTGCTAACCACTGTGCCACCGTGCCGCCCACTAAATAAAACATGGGTTGAAATTGTGATGTCAACCCATGCCTTCTCTTCAATGAGGGTCACTGGATGGCCACTGGGAATGCTGGCACAGGCTGGTTGTTCCTCTCCTTGGCCTGTGTGTGAAGAATGCCACTAGTCTCAGACTGAACGACTGGCAGATCGATTTCTAACTCGGTTCAGAAGACACTCTTTGTGCCTCTCATCACATGGCCTCAGGAAATTGTTGATGCCCTGAGCTTGCTTTGTACAAAAGTTCAAAACAGGCCTCTCCCTACCAATGTCTCAGTTGGAAGCGATCCCGAGATATTGTACTCATCTTTTAGAGTGGCAATGGTGCATGCATTTACCCACCAGGCCGTGGTGAGGGGAGGGGGAGGGGGAGGGGGGTGAAATGCAACTGGCAATCAGAGGGAAGGTGTTTTGTTACAACTTCTGTGTTTATATGGTTTCCCTTAATGTGACATCCATTCCACTGTTATTCACACTTACAC
Source organism: Chiloscyllium plagiosum (assembly GCF_004010195.1). Taxonomy (NCBI): domain Eukaryota; kingdom Metazoa; phylum Chordata; class Chondrichthyes; order Orectolobiformes; family Hemiscylliidae; genus Chiloscyllium; species Chiloscyllium plagiosum. The sequence goes on along the minus strand of NC_057743.1, from coordinate 13,850,526 downwards.
CAATTAACACTTGAACAGAATATTGTTCAGCTAAAGTTAATCCCTCTGAATAAAAATTCTTTCAGTTCCATACGTTATCTTGTGATTTAAAAACAAATATTGACACATTAATTTGTCAGTGATAATGCAGCCACTGCGACGAACTACTTCACTCATTATCTGGTTCAATTTCTTGGTGCTCTCGGAACTGCACTTATCCAGGCGAGTAACACGAATTCCATCACATCCTTGACTTGTGCCTTGTCGATGGTGAATAGACTTTGGGAAGTCAGGAATTGAAATATTCACAGGAAAACTTGCAGCCTTTGACCTGTTCTAGCAACCATATAGCTGGTCCAATTCAGTCTCTATACCCACCGTGTTTAAGATGGATTTGACAATGCTATTTTCATTTTGGGGGAAATGGTTAGATGTTCATTGCTGATACTGATCTGTTAAATGTTACTTGCTTTTCATCAATTCAACCTGTTGTGTTGTTGAGGATGTGCCTCACGCAGACAAAAACTATTTCAATAGCCAGAGGGTGGCAAATGGAACTGAACTGTGTGCAATCATTGGTGAACATCCCCATGTATGATGTTATGAGGTTGTTGAAGTGGCTGGAAATTGTTCATTCTCAGACACTAGCCTGAGGAGCTACTGCGGTGTCCTGGGGATGACGTTATGGGGTTGTTGAAGGGGCTGGAAATTGTTTATCCTCAAACACTAGCCTGAGGAGCGACCGCGGTGTCCTGGGGATGACATTATGAGGTTGTTGAAGGGGCTGGAAATTGTTCATTCTCAAACACTAGCCTGAGGAGTGACCGTGGTGTCCTGGGGATGACGTTATGAGGTTGTTGAAGGGGCTGGAAATTGTTTATCCTCAAACACTAGCCTGAGGAGCGACCGAGGTGTCCTGGGGATGACGTTATGAGGTTGTTGAAGGGGCTGGAAATTGTTCAGTTTCAAACACTAGCCTGAGGAGCGACTGCAGTGTCCTGGGGATGACGTTATGAGGTTGTTGAAGGGGCTGGAAATTGTTCATTCTCAGACATTAGCCTGAGGAGCGACTGCGGTGTGCTGGGGATGACGTTATGAGGTTGTTGAAGGGGCTGGAAATTGTTCATTCTCAAACACTAGCCTGAGGAGTGACCGTGGTGTCCTGAGGATGACGTTATGAGGTTGTTGAAGGGGCTGGAAATTGTTTATTCTCAGACACTAGCCTGAGGAGCGACTGTGGTGTCCTGGGGCTGAGACGATTGACTTCCAGTCACCCAAGCCTCTCCGCTTCCACGTGATCCCAGTAAATGGAGAATTTTCCCTGATTTCCAGTGACTACCAGGGACTCTGAGGCAAATGTTATCTTGATGTCAGAGGTCTTTATAAAACCAGTGTGTTAAAATAACTCTCAGGTTGCTGGTCTCAGTTTCAGCATGGCTGTTAGGCAATACAGCACATATGTGGAACTTGGTTTCATATAAATACAAGAAACTGGAATACTAAATGAATGTTGTATGATCAACATTTATTAGATACCACATCTCCTTCCAAACTACAGCACTGTTGACATTTAGTTAGCCAAACCAGTTTGTTTATCAAGGAAGTGTACGTTTACTAGAACTGGTTTGTTACCTGACAGTACAATCAAAGCTACAATGTTGCCAGAGTTGGAGGATTTGAGCTATAGGGAGACCCTGAATAGGCTGGGGCTGTTTTCCCTGGATTGTCGGAGGCTGAGGGGTGACCTTATAGAGGTTTATAAAATCATGAGGGGCATGGATAAGGTGAATAGCCAAGGTTGTTTTTGCAAGTTAGGGGAGTTGAAAACTAGAGGACATAGGTTTAAGGTGAGAGGAGAAAGGTATGAAAGAAACTGAGGGTGAATATATGGAATGAGCTGCCAGGGGAAGTGGTGGAGGATGGTGCAATTATAACGTTTAAAAAGCATCTGGATGGGTATATGAATAGGAAAGGCTCAGAGGGATATGGGCTAAATGCTGGCAAATGGGACTCGATTAAGTTGGGATATCTGGTCGGCATGGACTAGTTGGACCAAAATGTCTGTACAACCCTATGACAATGACTGAATGCAAAATAAGTTCCACTACATATTTCTCAACTAGAGGCCAGATAAACACAAGCGTAGCATTATACTGCAAACAGTGAGACCTCTGGAAAGTTCAGCCTTACTGAACCTCTTGTTAGACGTATGTTTTGCCAATATCAGGTAAGGATGCTGGCGAGGCATGTTTGCTCTGGTCAGTTAGAAATCGGAATGTGGGGTTTCTCTTTTTCCCTTCGCTGGATCTGTTGATTTTGGGACAGTGCATCGACACAAGCAGGACTCCAGCTAGACACATGCACAACACTCCAGTAGAGGCCAGCCAGTAAGAATAGGCGAGCTCATATGTGATTCCAGGCACCCCAAAGCTAACCTGCAGAGAGGGTGCAAAAAGAAGCTCGTCACAGAAATAGTGAGTACTAACTCCTCCATCAAAAGCAAGCCTTGGTTCTTCGATCAGCACCATTTAAACTGACACTTGGTCTTGCGTTTTGGTAAAACAAACAATGGCAGGACTTGTACAAATAAAAGTGGGGCCTTGCTTAGTGTTGTAGAACAGAGCGACCTAAGGGTTCAGGCGCATAATTCTTTGTAGTTTGGATCACCTTTGGACAGGGTGATTAAGAAGGTATTTAGCACACTTGCCTCTATTGCTCAGATCTTTGAGTATAGGAGTTGGGACGTCATGTTGAGGTTATACAGGACATTGGTGAGAACTCTTCTGGAGCACTGTGTTGAGTTCTGATCATCCTGTTAGAGGAAGGATATTATTAAGCTGGAGAGGGTTCAGAAGAGATTTACCAGAAGGTTACGGAGAATGGAGGGTTTGAGTTATAAGGAGGGGTTGGATAGGTTAGGACTTTATTCACTGGCGCATAGGAGATTGAGGGGTCACCTTATAAAGGTTTATAAAGTCATGAGGGATATAGATAAGGTGAAAGACTGCTGCCTTTTCCCTAAGGTGGGGGATTTCAAGATGAGAGGGCACATTTTTAAGGTGAGAGGAGGAAGATTTATAAAAGACATATAGGGCATTTGTTTTACATACAGAGTGGTTCGTGTGTGGAATGAATTTCCTGGGGAAATGGTGGATGTGGGTACAGTTACAATGTTTAGATTAGTACATGAATAAGAAATGTTTGGAGGAATATGGGGCAAGTGCAGGCAGGTGGGACTCCTTTAGTTTGGGACAATGGTCGGTATGGACTGGTTGGACCGAAGGGTCTTTTTCTATGCTGTATGACTCTATGAATCTGTGACAGACTTTCAGGAGCTGTGCACAGTTCAGGTCAGCAAAAGGAAGCACATGTGGCACAGACAAAGCCAGCAACTTGCAGAGATCCAGCAGTGTCAAAATGTGTGACTATTTAAACAATTATCATATCAAATACGGATAAAAGGATGCAGAGCTGGAAAATCAATTCTCTTTCTCTCAGCTGCGGTGTGACTAGTTGAGCATTTCCAACACTTTCTGCTGATTTTATTTCAGATTTCCAACATCTGCGGTATTTTGCTGTTCTATGTAAAATTCTTTAAGATCGAATTGGACAAGGGGTACAGGATCACCAATTTATAGCTGTATATTAATAAAGGTTAGACCCAGTGGTCTGAAATCTGTACACTTGTAACTTCCAGAAATGGTTCATATAACTTGCCCAATGCCATTGTGGCCAGGAATAAAGGAGTGAATAAATAAGCAAACACAGAAATTTTTTGTCGCAATGAACAAAGAGAAGCTTAAAAGAATAATGCTAACAAGCAGAGCGGACTAAAGACGTACTTTAAGATAAGACACTGCATTTGCCATGGTCCAGAAACCGAGCTCGATCGAACTCCTTCCCTGCAGCAGCTAAGTACCCTTGTAGCCCCGGACAATGCCAAAACAAACTGAGTTTGTGCATCCAGTTGCCAGGAGGCATGAACTTAAAGGGGAAGGCTGTCTATTATTCAACATCAGTCTTTGAGAAACTGCAATGAAATTGCAGCAAGTAGAAAACAGCTGGGCATTGAATGAGTGTTGTCCTGTACGGCGGTAAGGGTATGTTTAGGGATGGTGCCAATGAATCTTTTCCTGTATTCAGGTTGACCTGATATGAAAGGTTAGACTTACTAACCTCGCACAAGCTATCAGTAAACCGTTATTGATGGGACTATGGGTCAGAGAATCAGTTGCATCGCTTTCCTGTGCTACACTTGCTGCTGGAAATTGAACAGTGCTGTTGGAACCAAGTGGCTGGTGCCCTTCCCTGAATGTGTTGGTGCAGGTAGGAGTTGCATTCTGCAAGTCTGTTTGTGTTAGTGTCTCTACAGTAAAAGATGGCTGGTTACACACCTCTTTCTTTAAATACATCTCCTATGCTCTAATTTTGATGTTACACATTCACACTTTTACATATGGGTGTCAGTACCTTGACAAAATCCCATTTGATTTGTATCATCAATAGTCACAGGTGAGGTACCGGAAGACTGGAGGTTGGCTAACGTGCTGCCGCTGTTTAAGAAGGGTGGTAAGGACAAGCCAGGGAACTATAGACCGGTGAGCCTGACGTCTGTGGTGGCCATGTTGTTGGAGGGAATCTTGAGGGATAGGATTTACATGCATTTGGAAAGGCAAGGACAGATTAAGGATAGTCAACATGGCTTTGTGCGTGGGAAATCATGTCTCACAAACTTGATTGAGTTTTTTGAAGAAGTAACAAAGAGGATTGATGAGGGCAGAGTGGTAGATGTGATCTATATGGACTTCAGTAAGGTGTTCGACAAGGTTCCCCATGGGAGACTGGTTAGCAAGGCTAGGAGAAAATGAGTATTGCAGATGCTGGAGATCAGAGTCAAGTGTGTGGTGTTGGAAAAACATGGCAGGTCAGGCAGCAGGGTTAGATCTCACAGAATACAGGGAGAACTAGCCATTTGTATACAAAACTGGCTTGAAGGTAGAAGGGTTGGTGTGGACTTATTGGGCTGAAGGGCCTGTTTCCACACTGTAGGGAATCTAATCTAATCTAATCATAGAGGCTGGTGGTGGAGGCCTGTGACCAGTGGTGTACCACAAGGATTGGTGCTACATCCATTTCGTCATTTATATAAATGATTTGGATTTTAACATGGGAGGTAAACCCAGTAAGTTTGCAGATGACACCAAAATTGGAAGTGTAATGGACAGCGAAGAGGGTTACCTCAGAGTACAATGGGATCATGATCAGATGGACCAATGGGCTGAGGAGTGGCAGATGGAGTTAAATTCAAATAAATGTGAGGTGCTGCATTTTGGAAAGGCAAATCAGAGCAGGACTTATATACTTAATGGTAAGGTCCTGGGGAGTGATGCTGAACAAAGAGACCTTGGAGTGCAGGTTCATAGTCCCTTAAAAGTGGAGTCGCAGGTAGATAGGATAGTGAAGAAGGCATTTGGTATGCCTTCCTCTATTGGACAGAGCACTGAGTAAAGGAGTTGCGAAGTCATGTTGTGGCTGTACAGGACAGTGGTAAGGCCACTTTTGGAATATTGCTTGCAATTCTGGTCTCCCTCCTATCGGGAAGATGTTGCGAAACTTGAAAGGGCTCAGAAAAGATCTATAAGAATGTTGCCAAGTTGGAGGGTTTGAGCTACAGGCAGAGACTGAACAGGCTGGGGCTCTTTTCCCTGGAGCGTCGGAGGCTGAGGGGTGACCTTAGAGGTTTATAAAATCAGGGGCAATAATAGGGAAAATAGACAAAGTCTTTTCCCTGGAGTGGGGGAGTCCAGAACTAGAGGGCATAGGGTGAGAGGCATAAAATTTAAAAGGGACCTAAGGAGCAAGATTTTCACACAGAGGGTGGTGCATGTATGGAATGAGCTGCCAGAGGAAGTGATGAAGGCTGGTACATTTACAACATTTAAAAGGGTTTAGAGGGATATGGGCCAAATGCTAGCAAATGGGACTAGATTAGGTTAGGCTATCTGATCGGCATGGACGGGTTGGGCCTAAGGGTCTGTTTCCGTGTATATATCTCTATGACTCTATGACTGATAGACCCGTGAAATTTGACAGCAGTCCATTTGCAAATCCTTGGGGCATTGACAACGGCTGTCCATGAACGTTAAGTATAGAATGGCTTCCAGAGATGAAACGTACCTCAAACCTGTACTTAACGATAGTTTCAGCTGCGTACCAAGTCATGCCAATGCTGCCGACAATACCTACTTGGAAAGAAAAGGAAAGCTTCCCATTTAACAAAATATATTGAAATATTTTACATGCATCAGATTCCTGGGTTTGGGAAGGCCCTCATCCGGCCAGTGGCAGTGGAGGATCTCACCATGTGGAAAGCCCAAAGGGTAAATCCTGGCTAATGTGGTGCCATTGTTTAAGAATGATAGTAAGGAGAAGCCAGGGAACTATAGACTGGTGAGCCTGACATCGGTGGGCGAGTTGTAGGAGGGAATCTTGAGGGACAGGAGATCGTTGTCTACCAGTGAGCTCCCTTCTTCAAAGTCCCTCAGTAAGGGAGTTGGCTTTGAGAATGAGTGGGCTTTTGCCCTTTGAGAGCACGTACCTTGCTATAGACATACATCTCCACCAAACACTCACCTGTGCGTGTGTCCCTCAGAGATCCTGGACCTCATGGTTATACCGCCAGCAGCCACCACTTCCACAATGGTGCTGCTGAGCAACAAAGCAACTGCTGACCGCGGATTGGCCAACGGCTCTTAGTGAGCAGGGCTTGTGTTCAATATTTTACCCATTGACTGCCAGCCTGCATGTGACCAACAACTGCACTATAGCACTGGGAATGTTAGTTGGATCACTTAAAACACATTTTGAGGAAACATGTATTAATGGAGGTTTTCCTGTTGGCCACTTTTACATTGACACTGCAGTACTAGCATTTTCATACTTTGAAACTAAGTCAATTGGTGAAGCATTTTTGGATGTCCTTATATAAATATTTCTGCGTACATTTCAGACTTCTATTGTAGTTTGTACGTCATTTAAACCATTACCTCCATTCTTGTGATTGTTACCTGTTGGCAGATATACCCACTGAAAGCCTGGCATGTGCCCACTCCAGGCAGTTTTTGCACTGGGTCTGATACCAGCAGGTTTGCGATTTGATCAGACAATTAACCGCACCTCCAAAGGAGAGGATGGCTCCAGCGCAGAGACTCAGTTTGTCTTTCTCTGTCCCACCATCAGGAACAAACTTGGTGCATTTCATCCCACCAACAAGGAACAGCACGGCCACGATACAAGCCACACCGGGCACGATTACCAAGACCCGGGTGATCACCACATCAGCTAGGATCATCAAACAGAAAACAGTCAATCTGCCGCACAGAATGTGATAGCTCTTTATCATAACTGAACGTGGGTTTGCTGTTTGAGCCAGCATTTATCGCCCATTACCAATTGCCCAAGAAGGTGGTGGGCAGCTGCCTTGTTGAACCGCTGCAATCTTTTCAGTGTAGGGGTACTCATGGTCTTCTATGTTGTCCTCTTTATTCTGCCAATTTTCATGATCGAATACAATACCCAGGTGGACAATGTTCAACAAGAAATAGATCACAAGGCCTAGAGCCCCTAACCTCCAGCCTTCGTACAAGGAACTCACACCAAGTCAATGTTGGTACATCATGACATTCCTCAGAGAAATGGAAAGGGTAGCGTTTTACCACCTACAGAACAATGGGGTTGTTCTGTAAAGTGGATGGTCTGTAAAATGGCAGGGGAGCTGTTGGAGAGGAACCACAACATCTTCCCCTCATGGTTGAAGGCTCCCCCTGAGGCCTTAGGGTTGGGAGTATGCCCAGTGGTGATGGGAATTGGGTTTGTTAATGAGCCAATTGATTGCACTTCTGAGGAGCCTTTCGCAAATTTACAGGATCCACAGAGCTACATAGCCTTACTTGTTTTGAGGAGGTAAGTAGCAGCTGCTCAGTGTTGGCTAGAGGTACCATACTCTCAGGTTAGCAACATGGCAACTCACAAGAAACTGGAGCAAAATATTAAGAGGACCATCAAAATTGGTGCACACTTCCAGAATGCTGGAAGGTTCTCTCTCAGGGGCAATTCATATGTCGAGTTCAAGGGTAGGTTAAGTAGAGAAGTTGGGATGTCATGTTGAGGCTGTACAGGATGTTGGTGAGGCCTTTTCGGGAGTACTGTATCCAGTTCTGTCATAGGGAGCATTGTATTAAGCTGGAAAGCGTTCAGAGGAGATTTACCACGATGTTTTACTGGGAATGGGAAGATTTGAATTATAAGGAGAGGCTAGATTGACTGGAAGTTTTCACTGGAGCATAGGTGGTTGACAGGTAGCCTTATAGAGGTTTATAAAATCATGAGGGGCATAGATAGGGTGAATGGCAGCGTCTTTTTCAGAGGGTGGGGGCTTTCCAAACTAGGAGGCATATTGTTAAGATGTGAAGAGAAAATCTTAAAAAAGAGACGAGGGGCAATTTTTATTTTAACGCAGAGAGTGGTTTGTGTGTGGAATGAACTTCCAGAGGAAGTGGTGGATGCGGGTACAGTTGCAATGTTTAAAAGACATTTGGATAAATTCATGAACAAGAAAGGTTTGGAGAGATATTGACCAAGCGCAGGCAGGTGGGAGTAGTTTAGTTTGAGATTAGTTTGGGTTGGCATGGACTAATTAGACTGAAGAGTCTGTTTCCGTGCTGTAGGACTCCATATCTTCATTTCATTTAAGATTATGTCTTACGTGCTCAGATTTTGAGTTCGCTAATGAGAGAAGGAGACAAGTGAAGCCACACCCAGAGGAGCAGTCGGCTGATGGTAAAATTGGACATGGAAAAGGAAAAGAGACAGGGTCACATAACCAAGCACATGGCTGCAAAAGATGGCATCCCTCCAGGAGCTGCAGTCATGTCTTCAACGACGTGCTTATTGAGCCTCTCTGATTCCTCAACGTGTGAAACCTCTAACCCACGTGTTGCCAGCCCTGTAAACATGGCACCTCCATTTCAGCACTTCCTCCCTTCCCCCGTGATCTGGTGGACTCATTTCTAGCACAACACCGGAACGTCCTGTAGGATGGTAAAATACTGCCCAGAGTGAGAGAGAGAGAGACTTTAAATTTATCAAACCGCACAAGAAATAGGGGCTGGAGTAGATCATTTGGAGCAATAGAGTTTTTTCAATACTGCTCTGGTTGCTCTAGATATAGCTACAGTCAACACATTTATCATTCCATAGCCAGGTGTGAACAAGAACAGGGTAGTGCGGTGGCTCAGTGGTTAGTACTGCTGCCTCACAACACCAGGGTCCTGGGTTCAATTCCAGCCTGGGGTAATTGTCTGTGTGGGCTTCTGCTCGGTGCTCTGACTTCTTACCACAGTCCAAAGGTGTGTAGATTAGCCATGGGAAATGCAGGATTACTGGCTGGGATGCTCTTTTGAGGTTTGGTGTGAACTTGATTGGTCAAATAGCCTGTTTCCGTTCTGTAGTAATTCTATAATTTCTAAGAAGGAAACAGGAAAGAAAATGATCCAGGCTGGACAATATAGAGAGAAGACCTAGCAATATTAATGTTGCACTTGGGAATTAGAATATTATGATACCGGTATGATACTATTGGTCACAGCAAGATGAAACATTGGGTGTTCTTGCCCATTGACCGGGAAGCCTCAGGAGCAGTGACTCTTATACAACTTCTCTCCCCAGGATAGTGAGATGGTGACCTCCTCCAGGCCAGTTCAATGTTTCAAAATGGCCAGTTTAACTTGGACTTTAACCACCAATGCATATTATTTTATAAATAAATAAAAATAGATTTGAACAAATTGTCAAATTGAGAAAGCTTTGTGCAGGCTTTCTCTTTATAGCCTGGCTCAATTCGCTGGTAAAGAATGGATTTCATAATCTCAGGATTGTGGGTTCAAGCCCCATATCTCTAGTTAAGATTTGGATCAAATCTGTCATTCCAAGTTATCTTGCAGTCACGACTTAGAAAAATATTTGAAGGAATATTGAAATAATTGCTCTGAGGATTTGGGTTCATTCAGTTAACTGAACTTGTTTAAAATTTAAGAGTTTAAAAGATTGAGTCATTGAGTTGGACAGCACAGAAACAGACCCTTCAGTCCAACTCATCCATACCAACCGGATATCCTAAATTGCCAGCATTTGGCCCATATCCCTTTAAACCCTTCCTATTCATGTACCCATCCAAATGTCTATTAAATGTTGTATTTGTACCAGCCTCCGCCACTTCCTCTGGTGGCTCATTCCACACACGCACCACCTTATGTGTGAAAAGATTGCCCCTTAGGTCCTTTTTAAACCTTTCCCCTTGCACCCTAAACCTATGCCCTCTAGTTTTGGACTCCCCCACCCCAGGGAAAAGAGTTTCTCTATTTACCCTATCCATGTCCTTCATGATTTTATAAACCTCTGTAAGAACATCCCTCAGCCTCCGATGCTCCAAGGAAAACAGCTCCAACCTACTCAGCCTCTCCCTACAGCTCAAATCCTCTAACCATGACAACATCCGTGTAAATCTTTTTGTACCCTATCAAATTTAACAACATCCTTCCTGTAACAGGGAGACCAGAACTGAACGCAGTATTCAAAAGTGACCTAACCAATGTTGTATACAGCTGTAACATGACCTCCCAACTCCTATACTCAACGCACTGACAAAGAACTGGAACCAACATGGTCATTCTAACAGATGAGAGATTTAACAAGCAATCCAGGTCTTTTTCAATATATAATTTCAGTTACATCACACTGTAAACCTTTGCTTACAATCTTTTACTCCACAACCACCTGGTGAAGGAGCAGTGCTCCGAAAGCTAGTGCTTCGAATTAAACCTGTTGGTCTATAACTTGGTATTGTGTGATTTTTAGCACTGATCAGAAGCGTACCAATGCCTTCTTCACTATCCTGTCTACCTGCAACTCCACTTTCAAGGAGCTATGAACCTACACTCTAAAGTCTCTTTGCTCAGCGACATTCCCCAGAACTTTACCATTAAGTGTGTAAATCCTGCCCTGATTTGCCTTTCCAAAATGCAGCACCTCACACTTACCTAATTTGAAAAAAATGCATAATTCAGCAACAGATAGCGGAGCTGCACTGAAGAGCACAGGTCAGTTAAAGAGGTCACAGACTGACTGTATTTACCAATTGGGCAGGGAGTGTTAATGCAACCTGTCTGCTGTTTCTAAACACAGGGAATACAGGAACCAATGGTAAGCCACTCAGCCCTTCAAACCTGCTCTGAGCATTTTAACTGAACCCGTCACACAGGAATATCAGGCCCAGGCCCACCATGTAGCACAGGGGATATGGTTAGAGAGAGTAGCTGACTTACTGGGGAGATGCCCGAGAACGGAGTTTGGCATATCACAGGTCCAGTAAGCTGCTGTGATGTCATAGATACATTCACCCCACAGGCCTCGGCAACGCCAGCTCAAGCCAACAGAAGAATGAGGATCCTTTGCATCACTCTGGGGAGGAACATAACATGAAATCAGGCTTTTCATTATTCTGACTTTTGCTCAGGCACTGTTATATATCATGCGTGACCCCAGTTATTGACTTTGTAATCATCAAATCAACTTCATAATTACCATTCAAATTAAGACAGTGGAAATCTTGCCTCTTCCTCAGAAGCAAGAGGAGGTATCAGACCATGGGGTCTGGGTGAGACAGCAGAGGAAGGAGGTCAAACTTTGAGAGTAGGGGTCAGGCTGTGTGTGTTGGGGGTGGGGGAGGGGGGGAGCTCAGGCTATAGTGGAGG
>NC_057743.1:13830276-13838572 GCF_004010195.1 Chiloscyllium plagiosum | reverse complement strand
TAGGGGTGGGTCACTCTGGGGAGGTGGGTCAGTCTGGAGAGGGGGTCAGTCTGGGGAGGTGGGTCAGTCTGGAGAGGGGGTCAGTCTGGGGAGGTGGGTCAGTCTGGAGAGGGGGGTCAGTCTGGAGGGGTAGGTCAATCTGGAGGGGTGGGTCAGTTCAGAGAGGTGGGTCAGTCTGGAGGGGTGGGTCAGGTTGAACAGGTGCATGATCCTGGCATCACCTGGGCCTGGAGGAAGCCATACTGTTTTAATGGTCGGGTTCAATCATTTGATCCATAAACTCACTGACTGCTGCACTTGGATGGTGGTCAGTCTTTGACTCTACCTGAGAAACAAATTCAATATAAATCTAAGGCTGAACCAAGGCTGGAAAAGCTCAACCGGTCAGGTAGCATCTCCCTGACCTGCTATATTTCGCCAGCCTTTTTAAATTGTTATTTCAGATTTCCAGCATCACAGTAGTTTGCTTTTGCTTCTGTATGAATTTACATTCCCAAACCAAAGTGAGAGAAGTTTCCTTCATCTACCTGACCGTACGGGGTAATAATGCAAGCGCAGATTGTCTCGGTCCAGTTCCTATCATGCATGGGACTATAGCAGAAAAAACAGCACCAACTCATTCAGAATAGCTACACTTGGCTAGAAAGGGAAATGGGCCAAATATGAGACTTGTGCAGTAGGCAATGCTTTCCTGGGCTAAAACTGATACATCCACATTACACCTAACAGCAATTAATCCAAAATGAGCGTAATAGCCGGTCCCAGCAATGCTCAGCAATAATAAACTGCTCAATGAGCTGAAAATACACCAATATATGTTTAAAACGAAATTAAATTTACGTCATTGAAAAGGTTGGAACACGATTTAGAGGATTGTGAACGCAGCCCAGACCATCTCGCAAACCAGCCTTCCATCCGTTGACTCTGACTACACTTCCCACTGCCTCTGGAAAGCAGCCAGTATAATCAAAGACCCTTCCCACTTTCTTCCACCCTCTCCTGTCAAGTCCAAGATGCAAACGTTTGAAAACATGTGCCAACATATACCAATATGACTCCATAACAGATTTAAGAACAGTTTCCTCCCCACTGTTACCAGACGTTTGGACAGACCTCTCATATGTTCGAGTTGATCTTTCTCTGCACCTTCTCTGTAGCTGTGACACTATATTCTGCATCCTGTTCTGTAAGACCCTGATGTAGTTACATAAGGTATGATTTGCCTAGAAAGCTTAGTATCTGTGACAATAATAAATCAAATCAAATCATATCAGAGCTGCAACAGATATAGAAACATAGGATATTGGAGAAAGTGTAGGCCATTCAGCTCTTTGAACCTGGTCAATAAGTTATTATATAATCTAGTTGCTTTCGCAATTCTACTTTAGTATGTACCCCTTAACCCTTGATCCCCGTCCCTATCAAAATCCATCTCAGCTTCAAATAACTTTGATGACCTAGCCCTGACTATTTTCAGGGGAAGAGAAATCCACAAACTCAGAGAGAAAACGTCTCCTCCTTTCCAAGAGAGAAATCTAATCGTTAAATAAATTCCGAGCTCTAGCCTCTCCTAGAGGAGATTTAAGTAAATGCATCCTGCTGCACAATGGGCCCATTCTAGATTTACAGTGGAATGTAGATTTAAGTAGCAATTCGGGGAAATACATAAAATAAAGTATTTTCTGCTCTGCCTCAGTCACAGGGGGAGCCTTGCAACACTTTCCTGTCTCCTTAGTTCCATTTCACAGTCCGATGAAGATGAAAGTGCTTAATGTCCACCTGCTGTTCTATTGGTGAGTAATGGCAGTTCCAGGCAGGCTGTGATCCTTCTGCTTGGCCAGAAACTTTTCAGGCATAAATGCAAAGCTTCTGCTTTTGGAAGAATTCGTGCTGGTAATATCCTGCCTCCCTCCCTCTACCAAGTATGCCGACTGTCGAACGGATTATACAAATACCTAGAGCCCCTGAGTTGTCCTTCATTTGTGGGTCTGAGCGTCTGCTGGCTATCCCACTGTGGATGGCATCACAATAATGCTTATCGCTGTTCCCACCTGATGTCTAGCCGGGCGTGCTCTCCAGCAGGAACTTGAAGACCTGGTATCTCGCTCAGGGCAGCAAGGTGGTTCAGTGGTTAGCACTGCTGTCTCGTAGTGCCAGGGATTTCAGTCTCAGGCAACTGTCTGTGAGGCGTTTGCACATTCTCCCCATGTCTGCTTGAGATTCCTTCGGGTGCTCCGGTTTCCTCCCACAATCCAAAGATGTGCAGGTTAGGTGAATTGGCCATGCTAAATTGCCCATAGTATTCAGGAATGTGTAGGTTAGGTGCATTAGTCTTGGGATTCTAAGTAGCTACTTATCAGACATAAGCCCACCAGTGAGGCAGTTTAACCTTGACTTAACCCTGTCCTCTGCCAATATCTACATTTTCCATCATTTAGCCATTAGGAGTGAGGTATCTGGAGGTTTTCCATTGCACTGAGACTTATTCACAAACTCATTAAATTGAATACTACTGAATCTAGGTTGTTCTTGGAATGTATGGCTTGACTCACAACATGGGGTTGCACTGTCTGGCTACACAGCTGCATAGAAGGACAGCACCTTGTGATTTCTTGTTTGCTTGGAGTCATAAATTGCACAATTATTTGAAACATTAAATGGTAAAGAAAGGGACTGCTGCTGGGTAGGATCTGTTCAGAAGAGTTCTGGAGAAGGGGCACGAGACCCAAAACATTAACTCTGCTTTCTCTCCATGGATTCTGTCAAACCTGCCGAGTTTCTTCCAGTTTGTGTTTTGGGATTCCAGCATCCACAGTTATTTTTTTTTTCATTTAGTGAGCTTGACATGTAGCATTGCTGCAACAGTTTTGTGACTGCATTTTCTATTTCTAAATTTTGACACCTTATCCTTGTACTCAAATCCCATCTTGTCTCTATGATCTCCTTCTGCTCCACAACTCTTCAAGAGTCCGACATTTTTCCAATTCAAGTCCGCTCAACATCCTCAACTTCTGTCAGCCTTGCCGTCAGCTCCCAGAGTCTAAAATTCTGATCCTGAATCCCTCTGCCTTTCTACCTCTCTGCCTTCCTTTAAAATAATCCTCAAACCAACCACTGCAACCACAGATTTCGATCACCTGCCTGAACATCTCTTTACCCAGCTCAGTGTCAAAAGCTGCTTGACAATGCACCTTGGGTGTCTTAGTACATTAGCAGAATTGTATAAAACTGAGCTGCTGCTGGAATCTGTTCCAGCTTGAAGATGATTTCAATATATTGGTGAGAGACTTAAATTCTGTGCACTTCAATAGAACTTCACGGAACCCCTACAATGGGGAAGCAGGCCATTCAACCCATCAAGTCACTACCAACCCTCCAAAGAGTATCCCATCCAGAAGTGGGTCTGGATGGGATACTCTTTGGAAGGTTTACTATGGCTAATCAGTGGATTGTGGGAGGAAACCAGGGCATCTGAATAAAATCCACACAGACACAGAGAGAACATGGCAGACTCCACACAGATAGTCACCTGAGGGTGGAATTGAACACATGTCCCTGGTACTGTGAAACAGCAGTGCGAACCACTGAACCATTATGCCACTTGCATGACTTACTCTTCTCGATGGATCTATGATGCCCATGGTGGTTTTGGTGTAGATCGTGGTGATGATTGAAGGAAGGGAATTGACAGAGTTATGCCCAGAACACTCTCCTGCATATCGCATTCCAGAACAGAGATGACATGTGCCCTTTTATTGTTTCTTAAAATATTACAAATATAAGCAAATGGCAAACCTACAAAGCAGGACGCCATCTATGACATGACTGTATGGACAGAATGCACATCAATTGGAAAATACTGATTCTGTAACAGTAAGCATGGTACGGGGAACAATATACTGTGTTTAATGAGAAGCTCCATGGCTTTGAGGTCCTGGGAAGGAATGGGTTAAGACAGGAGACTGTCAGTTCAATGCTGAGACCAGTAGATTCAAGGAGCTGAACTGAGCTTAAAATTAGCTTCATATTGTTTCCATAAATTAGGGACTTTTTTTAATTGCTGATCAGCATTTGTTTCTTCAAGAGAGTCACTTCATCAGGATTAGCCTTAAAGATAATGCAGAATTTCTTTTTAAATCTGTCAGTAGTTCAATTGAACAGCATCAATTCATGATTGAGTCATAGGGTCATACAGCACGGAAATAGACTCTTCAGTGCAACCAGTCCATACTGAACATAACTCCAAACTAATACAGTCCCACCTTCCTGCTCCTGGTCAATATCTTTCCAAACCTTTCCTATTCATGTAATTATCCAAATCTATAAATCTTTAAGCCTGCAATCCCAGGAGCAGCTGTGAGATAGTTCCACGCTGTTCCAAATAGAAAAACTCTGGGTTACGACCTCAAGCTAAGCTGTGACAACAGGACTAAAGTTCCAACTTGCAAAAAGAAGATTTACATCTGAGATCCAGCAGCTCTTCAAACAAAAAGTGAGTGGGTGGGTTGGAAAACTTTGCAAACATTTAACTAACTCTTGGATAAATAGGGTGATTTGACCCAAGTGTCTCCTCTGATGGGCAAATCAACAATAAGAAATAATCTTAAAACTAGAGTCAGGCCATTTTGGGAGATAAACTAGGGAGAATTTTTACATATGGAGGATAACAGAAGTCTGGAACTTTTGTGTTAAAATTAGGGCTAATGGGGCAACTGAAGTTTTCAAAACTGAGCTCACTAGATTTTGCTCTAAATCAGTCAGAATATTAACATATAGAATCATCAAGTCATACTGCAAGGAAATAAACTTTCGGCCCAACTCATCCATGCCAACTAAGTTTCCTAAATTATATAGTCCATTTGGTCCAAATCCCTCCAAACCTTTCCTATTCGTCTATCTGTCCAAATGTCTTTGAAATGACTTCATTAGTCAGCGCATTCAGTTTCAAAGTTGGCAAGTTATGTTGCAGTTATATAGGACGTTGGTGAGGCCATACTTGGAGTATGGTGTTCAGTTTTGGCCACCTTGCTACAGGGAGGATGTTATTAACCTGGAAAGAGTGCAGAAGAAATTTACAAGGATGTTGCCTGCCCTCAATGATCTGAGTTGTAGGGAGAGGTTGGACAAACTAGGACTTTTTTCTTTAGTGTAGTGGACTGAGAGAGGACCTGATAGAGGTGTTTAAGATCCAGAGAGGCATGGATAAGGTGAATGCACTCAGTCTTTTTCCCAGGGCTGGGATATTGAGAACTATAGGGCATCAGTTTAAGGGGAAAGAATAAAAGAGACCTAAGGGGCAACTTTTTCACACAGAGGATTGTATGTACCGTATATAGAATGAGCTGCCAGAGGATGTGATGGAGGCAACTACAACATTTAAAAGAAATTTGGATGTGTATAGGGATAGGAAAGGTTTAGAGGGATATGATCCAAAAACAGGCTGATGAGAATAGCTTAGTTTGGGAAACCTGGTCGGCATGGACGAGTTGGGCTGAAGGGCCTGTTTCGGTGCTGTATGACTCTATGACCAGAAGAAACTGAGACCATTCTTTAAGCTAATTAAACATGAAAAACCTACAGATGGCCCTTTATAATAAGGTTTCAGCATCCAGAGCTTTGACTGCTATTGTTGTATTTAATGACGGTGTTAAACCAAATCATGAAGTGTCTCACCCTCCAGCAGTCTGTAAGGTTCGAGATAATCAGCAGAGCAAGAGCAGACATTCCGAGAGCTAAAGAAGAGACCTGTAGGCTTGTGACCCCCATAATTAACCTTCCGTGACCCTGTCGTGAAGCCTATCCTGCAACAAAGTGTAAAACACAGTGCATTAAAATAAACAAAAAGTGGCAGTGCAATAAATATCGGGAACAATGCGCTAAAATTGCTTCACTTATCACCTCACCTGGCACCTTCAGTCTGCTCGGAGGTTTCTTGGGTTAAGGAATGCTGCTGTAATTCTGTCGTTCTCTAGACTCCAAGAGTATTTCGCGCGATTAACTCCAAGAAACAGAAGGAAATACATTGGAGATCATTGCGTAATGTCATTCTCTGCATCCAATGGTTTTATAACGTAGAGAACAGCTTGACGCTTCACCTCATGCACTCCTCTTGGAGCCAGCCATTAGGGGCATACCAGGCAAACGATGGTACTTAACGACAGCCAAACGAAGCAAACCTGAAGGGTCGTTAGAGAATGCGAGTAGGCAGGGAGATTTGTGAACAATTCCAGTGAGAGGTACAGTGTACTCAGGAGGGGGAGCGAGAGGCCAAAACACAGCAGGGTTCATTGGCCAGGATTTACAATTTGCACTCCTTGACAGATGCAAACTGAGCTTTGAGAATTGACAACATTGGGTTCAATCCTCAAGCCCCCTAGCAGCACACTGCAATGCAGGGAAGAGGTCACCCTTGTTATGGCGACTTCAGAACATGAGAAACTTGCTGGGAATATCTAAAATATCCCATTATTTGAACGGAACCTACATGCATTTGTAAATAAAGAGCTGCTAAAACAGTGTTCACAGAGATCGTTCAGCCTCTTCAGTTATTCAATTAAATCAGATCTGATCAGTACCTGAACCCTATCTAACCTGCTTTGATTCTTTAAATCTTCCTACCTTACCTGAAAAAATTGCATCGACGTTAATACTTTCAACAGCACTTAAATGATTTCTCTCAAAGCAAGTACATATACCCTTCATCCAGACCCTGATTATTTTTGACAGTTTTAGCAACTGTTTGTGAAAGATCACCCAATAAGACCTTTCTATCTCTTAACAGCACTTGCAGAAACCCTTTTAATACAGGGACTTTTATAGTCTTCACAGTTCCGCTGGCTGGAAATCAATGTTTCTGCAGTAAGCCTCAAGAACAGGTTTTGTGCGCGCACAGGGTGACTTGCTTTCACCAATGTAAACGTGTGAAGTTGAGAACTTGATTATGGTTCCTTGCACTTCCAAGTCACAGAAGTACGTGCTGCTGAATCACAAAAACGCCTCGCGTAAATGTCCATTAGACTGGAGTTGAACTATACTCTGCATGAACTCAAATTTGTTCGAGATAGTCTTATGAAGGGGGAGGTCGTACTCGAAAGTTTTAATGTGCTTTGTTCTCGGTTTAGTCACAGCACTCACTGACCTACACTTGCTTTCAGTCTGGAAACACCTTAACATTAACACTTGCAACCTTGTTTTCAAGTCTGCCTGTGGCTTCAGCTTCCCACAGCTATCCCCTGTAACCTGCTGAGCTCTCATCACTGCTTCATTCTTAACTCTGTTGTGCATCACCGAGTTTCACTGCTTTCTCATTGACATCTGTACCTAGGCTCTACATGCTGAATTACACTTCCCAAAACTTTCTATGGCTCTATCGTACACTCTGTCTGTCTCACTCTATTTTTTTAAGATGCTCCACAAAACCTTACCCTTTGGTTAAGTATTCAGCCACCGACCCTAAACCCATAATGTGGCCTGTGGAAATTTTAAAATCACTTATAAGCATGTGGAATATCTTGGGATATTTTATTATACTAAAGGTGCTATTTAAATCCAATTCTTTGTTTGTTATTTGGCCTTTTGTGCATTTAAAACCAGAGAGATATGAAAGTAGCAATGGAAGTGTATCTTGTACATGGGAACAGGGGAGTTACAACATGGGAGCCCATCAACAGGTTTATAGAAGATTTTAATGAGACAACTAGTTACGTCAAGCCCGCTGTGTTGTTCCTTTACATTCTTGTTCCACAGAAATGTAATTTGTAAAACCTACATCATAGTAAAATAAGTATATATCGGACACACGGGCAGAAAACTAGCCACCAGGATACACGAACACCAACTAGCCACCAAAAGACACGACCCACTATCACTAGTATCCTTACATACAGATGAAGAAGGACACTACTTTGACTGGGACAACACATCCATCCTGAGACAGGCTAAACAGAGATACAACTACAGAGATGTGGACAAAAAGGACTTCTTAGCAGCATTCAAATCAACCCTGAAAGACAATGAACTCACAGAAGAAACCCAACAGACCATCAGACAGACAGTTACACCAACACTAAGCAGGAAGAAGGAAGAGTCTAGATTAGAGTAGTGCTAGAAAAGCACAGCAGGTCAGGCAGCATCCGAGGAACAGGAAAATCGCCATTTCAGGCAAAAGGCCTTCATCAGGAATAAAGGCAGGGTGCATGCAGAGTGGAGAGATAAATGAGAGGGGGGTGGGGGTGGGGAGAAAGTAGCATGGAGTACAATAGGTGAATGGGGGTGGAGATGAAGGTGATAGGTCAGA
>NC_057743.1:13823858-13830201 GCF_004010195.1 Chiloscyllium plagiosum | reverse complement strand
AATGTTGAGCCACGGGGCGATTTGGTTGATTGGTGCGGGTGTCCCAGAGATGTTCCCTAAAGCGCTCTGCTAGGAGGCGTCCAGTCTCCCCAATGTAGAGGAGACCACATTGGGAGCAACGGATACAATAAATGATATTAGTGGATGTGCAGGTAAAACTTTGATGGATGTGGAAGGCTCCTTTAGGCCCTTGGATGGAGGTGAGGGAGGAGGTGTGGGCACAGGTTTTGCAATTCCTGTGGTGACAGGGGAGGATGCCAAGAAGGGGGGTGGGGTGTGGGGGGGGAGCGTGGACCTGACCAGGTGACTACTTGATTAACACAGTCTGCTAATTCTTAAACAACAAACCCAAACAAGTCAACACAACACACTCAGAAACCCCAGCCACACCATCATACATCAAAGACATCTCAGAGATAACTGCCAGACTACTCTGACCCCTTGGCATCATGATAGCCCATAATCCTACCAACACACTGAAACAACTACTGATGAATCTAAAGGACCCTATCCAACAACCAGCAAAACGAATGTCATTTGCAAAATACCCTGCAAGAACTGTAACAAACACTACATCAGACAGACAACACATCCATCCTCGGACAGGCTAAACAGAGATACACATGGGAATTCCTAGAAGCCTGGCGTTCAAACTGGAGCTCCATGAATAAACACATTGATCTGGACCTCATTTACCAACCTCTGAGAAAAAGAACTAGAAATGATATTTCCCACCTTAAGAGACCAAGACACAGGACAGAACACCAGTGCTTCACCTGAGGCTCACTGATGATGTTAACTACTATGGTGATGAAACATCTGAGAACAAACCTTCCAGCTCAGTGAGCAAACTTACAACCTGAACCTCAACCTGAGATACAAATCTTCTCAAAAATTGCAGTTCTCCATGTATTCCATGTGATCTAATCTTGCTAACCAGTCTTCCATGAGGAACCTTGTCAAGTTCCTTCCTGAAATCCATATAGATCACGTCTTGTCCGGCATCAGGATTGGGATTAGTCACTGGGACTTGTCCAGTATCAGGATCAAGGTCAGGAACAATGACTGGGAATTGCCCAAGTTCAGGATTGGGATCAGGAACAATGTCTGGGAGTTGTCTGGGATCAGGACTGGGAACAATGACTGGGAATTTCCCGGGATCAGGATTGTGATCAGTGACTGGAATTTGTCCAGGTCAGGTTTGGGATCAGGATCAGGATCAGCAACAGTCACTGGAACTTGTCCAGGATCAGGATCGGGATCAAGAACGGTCAGTGGACCTGCCCCAGATCAGGATCCGAATTGGGATCAGTCACTGGAACTTGTGCGGGATCAGCAGAGACCACAGGATTAGGATCAGGGCCTGCTTCCTGCAATCCCTCTAAAAACAGGTAGTGCTGGTGGTTAATGCTGTGGATACTGTGTGCCTTTAATAGGTTCATTAGCTATCATTCGAGCTTCCACGAGTGCAATAAAATTATATACACTGATGAGTTTGCCATATTCACCACAGAGTGCGGAGCTGAATGCTGGGCTGATTTGGCAGGAATGAATCTGGCTGAATGTCCTCTACTCCAATTTGACCAGCTTCACTCTCCTGGTGAAATCAACCTTACTGTGCCTCTTTCTTTTCACCAGCGTGACAGCTCTACACTGTCGAGTCGGAAGTTTACAGTTTTCCTGCAGCTAGAGGCTGTGACCTCGGGCTCTGATAAGTTCAGTTCTGTTCGGAGTCTGACAGCTCATTCTCCACATGTGATCGCACTCGCGGGATGTGGTAAGGGTTTGGATCCCCCTGTGTCCCACAGGAACTCCATGGGGCAGTCATCTATCTCACTTACACTATCCCTTTCACAGCCTGTGGAGACGCCTGGCTCTGGGCTGCATATCTTATCGAGGATATGCGAGACTGGACTGGGTCATCTCCCCCATTATATTTCCAGCAGCAGGGTCTCTGTTCCTGCACCAGCCCATAACCCACTCCTGGCAGCTTTCCCTGCCACCACAGGAAATGCAAAACGTGCGCCCATACCACTCCCCTCACCTCCGTCCTAGGCCCCAAGGGATTCTCCCACATCCGTCAGAGATTTACCTGTACCTCTACCAATGCCATCTACCACATCCATTCCACCCGGTGTGGTCTCCTCTACATCGGGGAGACAGGATGCCTTCTTGTGGGTGTCCCAGAGATGTCCCAGAACATCTCTGGGACACCCACACCCAGCAACCTCATCGCCCCGTGGTTGAACATTTCAATTCCCCCTCCCACTCCGTCAAGGACATGCAGGTCCTGGGCCTCCTCCATCGCTAAATTGTTACCACTCAACGCCTGGAGGAGGAAGGCCTCATATTCCACCTTGGATCCTGCAACTACACAGGATAAATGTGGATTTCAATAACTCCCTCATTTCCCCTCACCCCACATTATCCCAGTTTGGTGAAGCAAGTTTAATTTATTTTGCACAATAGGTGAGTGAAATAAGGTTGAATTTCTCTCACTAGAAAAATTACTTACCCTCTTCAACCATCAGTTGCTTAATCTGGTGAACTGTCCTTCTAAATCATTCTGGTTAAAGAGGTGTATGCTCAGGATCTTATAGGTGACTTATCTCACCTCACAGTGATTATTTACAACCAAAATCTTAAAATTCATTCTTTCACTTGATAGAGCCTCATGAGATGTAAATTTGGTGTAGCAATGACTGAGGCACTGCCCTCCAGACCCATCGTCACTGCCCCCTCTGACCTATCACCTTCTCCTTCACATCATCCATTTATTGCTTTCCCAGCTACCTCCCCCCCAACCCCAACCCCACCCCCTTCCCATTTATTTCTCAACCCCAACCCTCGTTCCTGATGAAGGGTTTATGCCTGAAACGTCAATTCTCCTGCTCTTCAGATGTTGCCTGATTTGCTTTTCCAGCACCACATTTTCAACTCTGATCTCCAGCACCTGCAGTCCTCACTTTCTCCCAGGTATGTTATGTGGTAAGATAGACAATGGAGCTGATGAAAGGCTTATGCTCAAAGTATCGATCCTACTGCTCCTCGGAATCTACCTGATCTGCTGTGCCATTCCAGCACTTTGACCAAGATAGACAATGGAGACAAGAATGGGGGAAAGCCCAACATAACGTTATTGAACACTTTAGTCAAGGAAAAGCAATATTTATCAGATTCCACGATTGTACTTTAATTAAACTCTATCAGTCCCTTCCTTCCAGCACTTTGACCAAGATAGACAATGGAGACAAGAATGGGGGAAAGCCCAACATAACTTTATTGAACACTTTAGTCAAGGAAAAGCAATATTTATCAGATTCCACGATTGTACTTTAATTAAACTCTATCAGTCCCTTCATAGAACTCCTCAGTAAATAGCGACAAATCTGCACGAGCTACCAACTTGACATTTCTGAGGAGTTCCTATAGCCCATGCACAGGTCCCTCCTACTTAATGTGACCTGTATATCTGAAAGGATTGGTCACCCCCATTCAACAAGGCTAGGACAGGCTACTCCTCAGTCTTTGAGGATTGGCTGACGTTTAAAATCTGCAGTCGTAGATTTGGGCTAAAATATCTATATTTCTGGAACGATCTTGGAGGTCATGTGCTTGGTCTTGATCTGGAAATGTTATTGATAGTAGTGACCCCTCTTAACCCTTTGCAGGATGCAACGTGTTGGCAAGTTCCCAGGACTGTGAACGTGGGAAATTTTATTCTGATCCCAGAGCAGATCCCTGAATCCAGTTCAGCACCATTAAAAAATGATGAAATTGGAAATTCCAGTTACTTACTATGAGATTAAAGACACAAGACACCATGGGGTTAAAAGAAACAAAATAAATGTTAATGTAGGTGTCTATAAAGCGAATAATAAATACTGAAACTCTTGATGTCCCATCAACATCCAGAACTAACATGAACAGGCAAACTTATCAAACACAACATAACCTGCACTTTAAAATGACTGGATTTAAAAAGTGGCACTCCAGCATTTAAATCCAGGCAGAATTCCAGCACATCCCAACTCATAAACACACCTTTGCCCCAATTGCCAACTTCATTAAAAAGACGATAATCTCGAACCTCAACCCATGTCTAGCCTTCCCTCCCGTCCCTTCCTGCTCACCGATCCGCTCCAGCCTTCCCACTGACCAATCATAATAACCCCACCTGCATCCACCTATCACCATCCCACCTACCTTTCCCCCAGCCCCCAACCCCCCATCCTCCATTTATTTCTCAGTGCCCTTCCCCCTCCCCAGCTCTGATGAAGGGTCCTGACCTGAAATGTTGACTTTCCTGCTCCTCCGATGCTGTCTGACCTTTTGTGCCTTTCCAAATCCACATTTTACACTCCGACTTCCAGCAGCTGCAGTCCTTACTATCACCTAATCTTTACTCAGTGGCTTTTCCTTACAGTTTACCATCAACTCCAGAGCTGACAGATGCTCCTGGCTTCTCCAAAATCCAATGCCCCAGCAGGAAGGAACTATCAAACAGCTTCTAGAATTTCTCTGCGCCCCTGCTGCAAAGAGCTAGTGACTGTTGGCCCCATTTCTGTTCCTATCCAAGTCTTTTGACTGTTCACTGGCCCTTGAACTGATCTATGCGACTTATTAAAACACTCCAACAGGGTCCTATCCTTAAATTTTGGAATGTTGAAGATTGTAACACACAGCACTAGCTACTGCTAACTTATACACCATGCACTGAAAGAACAATAAGGCTTCCATCACACTATGTAAAGGCAATTCTTGCAAACCAAATTGGACAGTTGCTCTCCTTACAGAGTGCAGTAATGGAGAAAGTTGAACCTTTTCCTAATCCTGCAATTCCTATTTGCAACGGAAGCAGCTCAGTTTGGGTTCAGAATGAAAATGACAGTTGAAATGAGGATTCATAGCATTCAGTAAGATAGTGAGGAGCCCAAAGCTGCATTATCAGGTATCCCTGATGCTTCAAACTTGCTCAGGAACTGCCTGATGCGATTAGAGAAATATTAAAGGTGAAGAGTTTCATTGGTGGACTGCATTAGTTTCAAATGTCAAATGCCATATAATTTGCAGTTTATATTAACAAGATGAAAAATGATTAAATGTGACTTTTTTTATATATAGGGTACCACCAACCAAGAGAATTATTTGCTTCAACACTGAAGCTGTTGAACTTTGAAAATGTTTACTTTAAGAACGCAGAGAAAATCTAGAGTGTGGAGATCTGCGTACATCTTTGATCTGTGATAGGGCCACTTTAATTCTCAGTGAATACAAACTAGATTATTGGTTTTAAGTTAAAAAATACTAAACAGGAGCATTGAGCTATAAATAGAACTTTAAAGTTCAATGCCATTTACAACCTAGGCTCATTATCATATCAATATTGATATTGCAACTTCTCTCAAGATGTATGTGCCATTCATCTCCAGGAGTCATCCACAGTTTGCATCTCCTGCTTCATAGTCAATATAGCTCTGCAAATAGTCATACTTCCATTCCTTCGCCAAAAGGGACAGGTTCAATGTTGAGTCCAGAGGCAACAACTGATCAATGGTGAAGGACAGCTTGATTATGCCCAACGTTCACCCAAAATATCCTGCTTTTGTTCCAGGAGTAGGTAGTGGCCGTTTCACTGGTTACCTCAGTGCACACCAACCATACACAGAACCTTCCTGGTCACTGAATCTTTGAAATTTACAGTAAAGGATGTGGCCTTTCATTCCATCAAGTCTTTACTGGATTTTTAAAGAGTTGCTATGTTTTGTCCCACTTTCTGTCCAAAGCCCTATAATTTCATCAATTTCCTATCCCAAATGCCTTTCAAATCTATGGAACTTGCTACCACCACATTTTTAATTCATTCATGGGCAGAGGTATAGGAGGATTACTATGGAAAGACAGTATGCATGGCATGATTTGTAAAACAGAAAATGAACAGGGAGATAATGGAATCCGTACATAAAAATTCTCGAATGGCAAGCTGCTCAGGAAGCTAAGCAAGAACATGGGTTGGTCAGATTTAAGAAATAAGCATGGACTGCAAAAGCAAACAAGTTCTGCCACTTCAAAAGTTAAAGGCCTAGCTGGAATACAGTGGATAATTCAGGCCACAATTCAAGAATAGCCTTGAAAGGGTCAGAGCTAGTTTTCCTGGGATGTTTCTAGGAATAGGTTATAAGGAAAAGTTATGGAAGCGAAGGCTGTTCTCTGAAGGGGGAAAGTTCAGGTTAAGAGATAGTCATAGGTTAGGTGCCGGAAGACTGGAGGTTGGCAAACATGGTGCCACTGTTTAAGAAGAGTGGTAAAGACAAGCCAGGGAACTATAGACCGGTGAGCCTGA
>NC_057743.1:13780019-13822960 GCF_004010195.1 Chiloscyllium plagiosum | reverse complement strand
GAAAGATATAAAAGAGACCTAAGGAGCAACATTTTCACGCAGAGGGTGGTACGTGAATGGAATGAGCTGCCAGAGGATGTGGTGGAGGCTAGTACAATTGCAACATTTAAGAGGCATTTGGATGGGTATATGAATAGGAAAGATTTGGAGGGATATGGGCTGGGTGCTGGCAGGTGGGACTAGATTGGGTTGGGATATCTGGTCAGCATGGACGGGTTGGGCCGAAGGGTCTGTTTTCATGCTGTACATCCCTATGATTCTAAGACTTGACCACTGGAGGTTTTGTTTTTTTACAAAGCAGCCAGAGAAATATTATTCCCTTTTAGCCAGGTCAGGGATCATGCCATAGATTTGAATTTATCAGATTTTCTTATTGCCAGAGGCCAGGTGAGAATCTTTTTGCCACTAATTGTGGAATCTGGAATAATTCCCTGGTAGCACAGAGTTTATAATACTACTTGGTCTAAAGATTGAGCGATTTGAATTTAAGTGAACAGTGAACATAAAATTCATTTAATTAAACATTGAATAAAAATATCAACATTGGTTCCATCTAGTTTCTTGATAAAATAGCTCTGTCCTGGACTCAGATGCACATCAGTCAAGCCATAGTACAGTACAATTAATAACTGGAAAAAGTTATCATTTATTTTAATTTATTTTCTCCAGAAGCTGCAATTTTGCTTAGGTTTTGACATTTGTAAATACATTTCAAAATACATTGTTTAAAAAACACTGCCCCACCCTTCCATGGAGTTAGAACAAGGGCATTAATAACCAATGACTTTTAATAGCTACCAGCATGATTTGGTAATTTTTAAACATACAAAAATATTTCACTCTGATCTCTGCATGTAAAGATACAAAAACTTCTCCAACTTCAAGTCTATCTCAATATAAACAGTATGTGAACCACAGGCAAGCATTTTCCTCAAATGAATTAATCACACATCAGACCACAATTGAGGCTTTTTCACATGTGGATTCATCTGTTAGGGTTGAACATACTGGTACTGATATTAAATAGGAAAAATAAAGTTCATTCTAGCTGATATACCCTTTAGTGTGAATCCCCAGTAACAGACTTGCACCATGTTGTTTTGGTCTATAAATAAGATTGTCAAATTTGAACATGAGGGCATGTGGCGCATTGGCTAGCCGAATCATAACTGGACTGAATTCCCAACTCATTTCACCCAGCCCAGTTTTCTCTCCATAGCCACGTAACACACAGATTAAACTCACTCAGAAACACAAAAAAAGTTTCAGTATAATAGATCATTTACAACATGCACTTGTACAGCAGCATTCACCAGAAAGCATCCCAAAATTCTACAAAAAGCAAAGTGGAGGTTAAAAGATTTGGTGGAGGGAGGTTGACTGTAGGGAAACTCTAAAGCTATTGCAGCAGAACACTCAGGAGTGAATATTGCAGAGTGAGGCAGAGCTAGCTGCAGCATCTCATGGCGAGGAGAGAAAGGAGGGAGAGGTCAGTGCAAAGGAAGCCCATTAGCTCCATATTTCTGCATGTTCACCTAAAGTGGTGGAAAGGAATAAGACCCTGCAGAAAATAAATTGGAATAAAGGATTTTAAAATTGCTTTGGATGAGCAGGGAAGCAATGAAGATGCAAACGACAAGGGTTATTGGAGAGGAGGTTAGAGAAATAAAGTTGTGAAGGGCAGAACTTATGCACAACTAACTCCTTCCAATGATTTGATAGGAAACAAGTGCATCATGACTCATCGGAGAGAGACAGAAATAGTATCGAAAAAAAGTTGGCTTTTTGCAGCAGCTTTTGATCTAGGCCAAAATTCTGGCCAAAATTCTGAACCAATGGGCTCGATTAAAGCTTCCATCTAAAGTCTCAGCCCAGTCATTTTCAGAGGCTGATTGACCAATCTACTGTACACTTACATGATTCAGTTTTTGCATCCTTCACATATTATCTGTGTTCAGTTAGAGAAAATTGCTTAAAAAAAGTCAAGATAAAGGAAATAAATTTAGCAAACATTTAATAGCTTGAAACAGCATGAAGCAGGTGGCAAACTGACCTCCCAATGAGAAGATTCTTATTACGATAAAAGGATCTTCTTTAGATTCTATTTGGAATAAAATTCTTAATTCTAATTATTTTTCAGCATTGTTCGGATTCTTCCCCATTGACCAAAGAGATCCAAACATCACTGTTGAGAAAGTACATTCAGGATTCCTTGAGTTGAGACAATAGTATGATTGTACTTCTATTTTCTTGTCTTAATTCAGCGTACTGAAACACAAGTTACAAAAGAAACTCTTTTGTCAAAAGAGGAAAATGTTTGCAATCATTTTCCGGGCAGGATAGAGAATGGAGGAGAGATATCACCTGGAAACTATGATGAGTAGCTGGTCACTATTGGTTTAGTGATTCATTCTTCATTTTTCTTATAGATTCAAAGGATTAGGGTTACATTACTGAAACATGTCAAAATTTGTAATTCAGACTTTGAAAACAAAGTTTCATTACATTTTCAACTTTATTTCACAGGCTCCTGTTTAAAATCAAATTGCAAAGCCAATAAAACCAAACTCAGTGGAAACTGCACAGCTCCTGGACTAAACTGGCAGGAAGACTGTTACTAAATCAAAGTTTAGTTTTTAAAGACAGATTTTTGAAGCAAGCATTCCACGCGTCCATCTATTGTTCCGAGAAATTAATGAACCAGTAACTTACGCAATAGCTAACCCACTGTAGGTTAGCTAACACCAGTAGTCAAATACTACTAGCTAAAATGGCAATTCAGTTGCCCCCCCAGTTTCCTCTTGAAGAGGCCATCTCATATTGGGGCTAGTTTTAAGTTGTTAGCAGCCGAGTTGTAACTGAGTCAAGTGTCTGAGGAGTAATATTAAACTGCAGTCCTATTCTCACATAACATCAAGTGCACTTTTCAGGAAGGGATATTGGACAACAATCAAAATCCTGACATCTCTCCCAGAGGGAGATCTCATCACACCTGGCTAAAATCAGTTAGCTAGAAGCAGGTTAAGGATTAAACCAGCTGTTTTCCCGGTCTGTTGAGATGCCACTATGTACATACTTACTACATCACCCAAAACAAAATCAAGAGTTATGCAGACCAACAATGCCACTAAGAACATTCTTCTCATTTAAGTTTCAACTAAACTTGCTTGCAGGCCATTTTATCAGATCCTTTGGGATTACAAGTTGTCCACTTACTCACTAAAACAGGCCTGTGCCACAAAAGAGCAACTGGCAAGCTATAGAATCTAATTACAAAGGGACAAGATTTAAGAGAAGTCTTCTGCCAGTGAATTGCAGGGATGGGTGTTAAAACATTAATTTGAGCAGGTACTCCCACTGGTCACCATGACAGAAAAGACCAATTCACAGAAGGTTTTTCAGCCATCTCCTGACATCACTTTGGACTACTGGTCCACACAACGATTTAATGATCAAGCGGTGCCTAGCAATCAAAGCAAAAACAAACAGTCTGGCAAATTACAGGAAAGCTCAGATGCTCTTTAACCCTTGAAAATACAGCTTAGCATGGCAAACATGGGCTGCCAAATTATAAATACTCAAACTGAGGTGGCAAAACTTTTCAGCCACTACAGACAATTTACGGAATCAGTATTGCTCAAACTCGTCCAGCAAAGCACAGCTAAAACTTGCTGACATTATAATCTGCTGAGCACACTGCTCAAAATATCAGTGCTGGGCCCTGGAATGAAGCACATCGCCAGTCAATGGCACAGCAACACACTGAGGATTTTATGAGTCAGCTGTTAAAAACAGCAACTCGCACTGTTCGATTGTTCAGGAAGCGGAGAGAAAAATGGTGTAATGAATTCAAAATACAAACTTAACTAAAAATTCTGGTGAGCTCTTTCAGCACTGCACAAAAATACTAGAAGCAGCTAAGTTCCACAGATTCTTCTGTTTTACATAGCATCATATTTAGGGTGAGGTGATTACATACGTCCCATTGTCTTTTGCTCTACATTAGTGAGACCTCGAGCTCACTTTGAATTCACGGGTTGGAATGCAGTAGGTCAGGCAGGCTTGACCGATTTTGAATGTTCCTATTTTCTGATTATGATCAAGATATCCACAATAGGGGGTGTAAATCAGCAGCCTGGCCACTAAAATAGTGAGGTTGTTGCCAGGGGGGTTCGTTTTAACATGCTTCATCCCAATCTTGATGGCTGAGAGCTCCTGCAGGGTTGTGAGGGGTTTAAAATGGAGGCTACAAAAGTCTGATCAATATGGAAGGATTTCCATTACAATGTGCCTAATGGACATATTGCATTATAGGAGAGAAGGCTGCTACTTTCACACCCATAATTATATCCTAATTACGCCCAAACTCCACTGAAATACTTTATATGCAAAAGAGTTGAAAGTCATAAACGTTGTTGTTAATGCCTTTTCGGGCAGGTGAAGTGGTGCAAAATTACAAGTTTAGCTCAATCGCTCTGAAACCAGATTAATTATGAAATTAGCCACTATGAAATTGGTAAATAAATACTCTGGGATTAAAGATGGCAGTTTCATGGTGTTGGTAGGTGTTCCAACAGACATTCCATTTATGATAGTTATGCGATCAAAAATGCTAATGAACAGTTTATCCAAGGTACTATTGCAAGCAAGTCTGCATATGGAGAACGCAAATAAGCTATAGCATTTGAATTCATCATCTGCATTACACCAGTGTCTCTTAAGGCAGGTTAAACATAAGAAAAGGCCAAAATAACATTATTCCTGCTGCAGCTCTCTCACTTTTGTGAAATTGCAGGCAAAACAATTAAAATTCCACTGGGTTATGGCACATAATCTATGACACCAACTAATGATTGATAAAGGCTCAAGCCAGTCTGCACAAAGCATCAGTTGCAGACTGATTGTGTGATCTGCCATGACTGAACATAATTGCTCGGCACCAGAGACAGCCTTTGGTCTTGTACCACCAAAATAGAGATCATCAGCAAAGGCATTGGAGGTCCATGCTTCTCTAAAACTTTAATTTATAAATGGCCAGAATGCAAACAAGTCTCAGAATCTCCACAGTGTGGAAGCAGGCCAGTCAGCCCAACGGATCCACACTGACCTCTGAACAGCATCCCAACCAGAGTCACGCCCCCTACCCTATCCCTGTAACCCTGCATTTCCCATGGCTAATCCACCATGTCTGCACATTCCTGAACACTACAGGGTAATTTAGCATGGCCAAACCACCCAACCTGCACATCTGTGGACTGTGGGAGAAAACCCATGCAGACACGGGGAAATTCCCCAGGGCGGAATTGAATCTGGGTCCCTGGTGCTGTGAGGCAGCAGTGCTAATCACTAAGCCACCACGCCGCCTGAAATCCATTACCCAGTTTAGTCTTCAGCAATTCGAGAGCCCTCTATTTGACTCAGTTATTTTCATTTTCTGAGCATTTACCCATTCCCATTTTGCTCATTACTCAATGTTACAAAATACTCAGTGATTAGTGGGAGACCCTTCCAAAATACTGCTATAGTCTCAGGAAACATGAGAAAAAAAACTTTGTTTTTATACTGTGCGCATTTACATCTATCTAGATATCCTAGTGCTTCCCATATAAAATATTTATTGGAAGCACAGTTGCTGCTACGTAGGCAAATGTGGGAGCTATTTTGCACATTGCAAAATCCCACAAACAGAAATGAGATGAATGATTAGTTTAATCTGATTTTGGCCTGATCATTGGGAAAAGATGGTAACCAGGACATAGAAGAACATACTGCTCTTTAAATATTGCTGTGTGCTCAGGGTCTAAAAGACAACTTCACTCCACAATTTCCTGTCTTAGAGAGGGAGCTCTCCCAAAGATTGTATTTGAACAGCATTGTATTTGAACAGCACAAGCCTTTCATTCTTCAAGTAAATGGATACCAGTTATAGAAATGTTAAAAGTAATTCTCTCAGAAAAGTCAGATTTGAAAATTGGGAGATTCCCTCCCTGGTTATATTTCATGTATAAACATTTTCAAATCGATCTGTTCAGAGAAGTTAAGACACATCTCTGCAGCAGCTGAGATTTGAACCCAGACCTTCTAGCCCAGACACTAACACCTCACCATAAGAGCCCTCATACTTTATGTGTAAAGTAAAGACAATGAACATTCAGCAGTGAACAATTAACACATCCTGCTTTTACACAATTTTTAGCACCAATCCCTTCACAAGGGTCAAGAACATAAGCTGCTGATTTTCATCCTTCTTAGATCAAAAGCGCAAGGCTAATTGTCATACTGCCATACATTGTCTTCTCTGCGAACATCAGTATGATGGCACACAGATCCTTGGCCTATCGAGCCAACAGGCAAATCCAGAAAAAAGAAGAGAAAGAAGCTGGAAGAGAGAGATAATTACATAAAATGAAAAAAAAACTGTAGAAACCCTGGCAGAAAGGAATAGGATTTTCAGTGGAATTATCAATCATTTAGGGAAAAATAAAACATTCTGAGGCAAGACTGATGGTTACAATCAAGCTGTGACTCTTCAGGCCGTAAAATGAAGCCATGATACAAATCACCCATTACTGTACTAGAAATCAGATTTTATTCTTCGTTTGATATGCAGTAATACTGTTTGATAAAAGCTGAATTGACAGAACTGTTTCACATTAGGGAGGAATTTTTTAAAAAAATCTAGGCCCAAACAAAGCCTTGTTCTAGATTTGTGGTTTAGCACCATTGATAGGCTCAGACTTGGGAATGCTGCGTCTGGTCAAACTACTTGGTGAAAACTTGGCATCATGTAGAAGGACGGAGCACATAAAAAAAAACCTGGACTCCCTTTCAGTGGGAAGTAACCTGGTTGCCTTTAAACGGATAAGTTAATTCTCATGGATATCATCTTATCTTTACATAATCAAACATTAAAAGGCAGAACACATCAAAACAAAACCTCCAACTCAGGCAAGTGAGGGAAGTTGAGCTCAAAAATACCATTTTATAAACAAAAAAAGATATATTAAAATGCATTTGACGATGCACCATCTCAGCACTGATTTGAACGTTTGTAACATTCACATAGATATCTGTCCACGCAGAAGTAAACAGGTCTTGACTGTCCACTGAGTTTATGTCACTTCATGCAGACTCAAAACACCTCCTTGGTGCGCAGGCTTTACAATGTTCAAAGCACCAGAGGACTGGTATGAGCTATCAACAAGGGTGCGCCAGAAATATCGAATGCAATGTCACCACAGTCGATGTTGGTGGAGATTCCGACTGAGGACAGACCGAACAT
Organism: Chiloscyllium plagiosum; assembly: GCF_004010195.1. Lineage (NCBI taxonomy): Eukaryota > Metazoa > Chordata > Chondrichthyes > Orectolobiformes > Hemiscylliidae > Chiloscyllium > Chiloscyllium plagiosum. The sequence continues at coordinate 13,815,678 of NC_057743.1, read as the reverse complement.
CTGAAGTAAACCTGCAGGAAAGGAAAGAAAAGAAAACTTGGAACACAACTTTCATTTTTTTTTTTAAGAATCACCACAGCTCCACTCCACCCTTGCCCACATCTCCCCTGTTGTCTTCTCCTATTTTTTGATGGAAGCATTCATTAAAGGATGACTCCACAGGTGCTAACAGCAAATTGCTATTACTCGCCATTCTGAGAAAAAGCCTAAGGAAATAGTCACCTGACCAGATGAAGAGATGGGGTGAAGATGGAGTAGCATAGAGAGGCTATGATATGAGTTTCTGCTTAATATTCAGTCGTGGAAAACTTTAACAGGTAACTAGAAGGACATACACACTGACAGAGTCAGAAATGGCTGGTGGGGGGGGGTTACGATGGTTTTGTTCACAGCGTACAATTTATTTAATAAGAGCAGACATTGCTGGAAAAGCTCAGGTCTGGCAGCACATGTACAGAGAAATCAGAGTTAACGTTTCAGGTCGAGTGACATTTCCTCAGAACTGATTTCTGCTTTAGTTTCTGATTTACAGCATCTGCAGTTCTTTTGGGTTTTTCATAAATATATTAGCAAAAAACATTTTTTTGACTTTACAAAAATATCAAAAATATAACAAATACCAGCATAATAAAAAAAAAGCAAATTGCAATACATGCCTACTAACTATTAACCTATCCTTTAATACAAAATAAAACCAAACACTTACAAAACAATACCTATAAATAAATAAGTGACTAGTAAAACAAAAAACACACAAGAACACAAAACACCAATGCTTGGTGCAAAGCTCCCAAACAACAAAAATGGGAGCATTGTATATATACTCGTATTAACTCAGGAACCCGCCCTTCAGGCCTCAGCAAACCTAACCATCCTGGTTAAACAAACACCCCAGTTAATATAGCAGACAGATCAGTGTCCAAATAACTTAAAAAGGGCTGTCATGTCTTATAAAAATGGTCTGTTGTGTGGTGCACCATATTTGTGAAAAACATCCATGGGAATGTGCTCCATAATTAATTTCTGCCATCCCAGCAAGCCCAGTGGGTTCTCAGACACCCAATTAGAGTCATAGAGATGTACAGCATGGAAACAGACCCTTCGGTCCAACCCGTCCATGCTGACCCAGATATCCCAAACCAATCTAGTCCCATCTGCCAGCACCAAGCCCATATCCCTCCAAACCCTTCCTATTCATATACCCATCCAAATGCCTCTTAAATATTGCAATCGTGCCAGCCTTCACCACATCCTCTTGCAACTCATTCCATACACGTACCATCCTCTGCGTGAAGAAGTTGCTCCTTAGGTCTCTTACCAATGTCCTGTACAGCCGCAACATGACCTCCCAACTCCTGTACTCAATACTCTGACCAATAAAGGAAAGCATACCAAAAGCCTTCTTCACTATCCTATTTACCTGCGACTCCACTTTCAAGGAGCTATAAACCTGCATTCCAAGGTCTCTTTGTTCAGCAACACTCCCTAGGACCTTACTATCAAGTAAGACTATTCTTCTGTGCACAGTAAGAAAGAATATTAAATATTTAGATGGGTATGGGCAGAAACTATGATAAATTTGATAGATCTAGAAGGAGAGATATCAGGTCTACTTTAACTTCAGTCCTCAATACCATCCCTATCTCTCCTGCCACAGCGCTTCAATAAACACACTCTGTGGCATGTCCAGAGCAACTGGTAAGAGTACCTACACTTATTTAACATCTGGGGCACATTGGAGATGTCCCTTGTTTAAACTTTGCCAGACGAGCCATGTGCAGAACTTTTAACTGCACAGCGCATGTCCTATTACAGATTGAGATCTTTTGTGCGTTCTCCCATATGTCCTCCCACATTTCAGAAGAGATCTCCACTCTTAGTTCTTGCTCCCAAACCCCACATAAACAATTAATATCCTGCTAGGCCCTGCCACCCAGTAGGCGATTGGGGACACTAACTGAGAGGGCGCTTGTGGCACATAGCAACAACCTCTCTGCATCGGGTTTATCGTGCTTAGTGAGAAGCGGTCTTCTTCTGGATAAAATCCCTAACCTGAAAAAAATGGAAAAGATCTCTGCTGGGCTCAGATTTGCAGCTCAGTTGCTTGAAAGACATCGTAACCTCCCCCTCAAACAAGTCTCCCAAACTAGAAACTCCTCTCGCTGCCCATTGTTTGAACCCTGATCCCATCATCCCTGGTTAGAACCTCGGCATACCGACTATGGGAGTAAGTGGTGAAGTCTTGGATAAGCAGCCCTCACTCTGACGCATTGCCCTCCATGTCTTGACTGTACTAATAACAGTCGAGTTCCAGCAGTAGTCCATAACTATCCTCATCTTATCCATCAACAGCAAATTAATAAGAGGGCACTTTGCCTGGGAGGCTTTGATATCCAGCCATATTGGGTTTGGATCGTTACCTCCACAATCACACACAAAGGACAGCAGGAAACTCAACTGATACCTCCTGATGTCTGGGAAATCAACTCTCTCCCTCCTTGACGCAACTGCAATTTAGTAAGTTTGATGAGGGGCCACTCATGATACCAGACAAAGGAACTAAACCAACCCATAGGTTTTCTCAATGTTAACCTGGGAAACATTATTGGGAGCATATGCATGGGATAAAGCAAACAAGGAAAGATATTTATAAGGGCTATTCGGCCCAACCACGAAATTGGAAGAGCCTCCCATCTCTGAAGATCTTGCCTAATATTGTCAAGCAGGTGAGCAAAATTAGTCTGAAATAACCAAACATGGGGCTAATAAAGATACCTAGGTATCGGAAACCCACCTGTGACCATTGAAAGGGAACCTAGGGCCACTTCAACCTCTGGCACTTCGAGGTCCCCCAAAAACATAACCTCCGACTTTGCAAAGTCGATCTTATATCCTGAAGTAGCCCCAAATGAATTAATACATTGTATCAGATGGGGTATGGAGGTCATCGGATAAAAACAGAAGGACATCATCCGCATACAGTGTAATCTTGTGTACCCTCGATCCCACTTCCGGAGCGGTTATGTGGACGTTCTGATGAATGGCCTCTGCCAGCGGCTCTATCTATCATCATAAACAATAGTGATGAGAGGGGGCAACCTTGACGACTACCCCTACCAATCTTAAAATTCCCAGACCTCACCCAGTTGGTGATGACCGTGGCCAGAGGGTGGCAATATAAAACCTCCACCCACCTAGCAAAGACCCCACCTAATCCAAACCGCTCTAAGGTATAAAAGAGATACGGCCATCCCACCCGGTCAAATGCTTTCTCTGCATCTAAGGAAATCACCAACCCCTAGATCGATTGTTGCTTACATACTTGGACCATATTTAGCAACCTTCTAATATTATTAGATCTATGGCCCCTTATAAAACCTGTCTGGTCCTCTTCGACAATATGAGGCAACACCTTCTCCAATCTCAGCACCAAGATCTTAGGTAGAATCTTAAAATCTGAATTTAATAGAAAGATGGGCCTGCATGACGCACAATCCTCAGGAAATTTCCGCTTAAGAATGAGGGAAGTATTAGCTTCTCTCAAAGATGGTGGTAGCCATTCATGCATATAGGAGTGATTGTACATCTCCAACATCGGCCCTGACAGAATTCCTATAAACTCCTTAGAAAACTCACCTGGAAGACCATCAGGGCCAGGTGCTTTCCCACTCTGAAGTTGCTGAGCTGCCTCCTGTATTTCCTGAACCATCAAAGGGGCATTAAGGAGAGGGGTCTGTTCCAGGGTTGCCCCAGGGAAGTCCAGGCTCTTAAAATACGCTTCCATCTTGGCCTTCCTATCCTTGCAACATTCAGACCGAAACAATTCAGAGTAAAAACTCCGAAAAGCGTCATTAATCCTTTTGTCATCGTAAGGAAGGATCCTGGCGCTGTCTCCAATCTAAATGGATTGGGGAGCACGCTTTTCCCTAGTCAGATACGCTAAATACTTCCTTGGCCTATCCCCATATTCAAACAGCCTTTGTCAAGCAAAAACAAGTTCTTTCTTTGCGGTTTGAGTCCATAATGAATTCTAAGCAGCCTGAAGGGCTGTGACCCGCTGTAGCTTGGTCACCGAAGGCCTCGCAAAATGTGCTGCCTCAGCGACTTTCAGCCGCGTCTCAAGTAGATGTTGCTGTTCCCCCTCCTGTCGTTTCTGACTAGCTGACTAAGAAATAGCTAATCCCCTAGCAAAGGCCTTAAGCGGTCTCCCCTAGCATGGACAGACTACTAGCCATACCTGAGTTGATAGTCAAAAACTCCTGAAACTCCCTCAAAATGTATTCCACAAATTTGGAATGCTTAAGGAGAAAAGGATCTAGACAGCAGTGCTGCAAACCCAGCCCCTCACTCTTGCCCTTAACCTCCAAATATACTGCTGCGTGATCAGAGATATCTACCCAATTTTACAACCCATAATCGAATCCAGAAGGATCGAGGGAGCCCAAAAAAAAGATCAATCCTCGTGTGACATTTATGTGGGTTTGAAGAAAAGGTAAAGTCCCTGCTGGTAGGGTGAAGACATCTCCAAATATCCACCATCCCTAACTCTCGCATAAGTCAGCCACCTGCTTGGCCTGTGAAGAAATAGTTGGGAGCCCACTAGGCATCCTGTCCATTGTCAGGTCCAAAAGGCAATTGAAATTCCCCCCCCCATAATAATGTGCCGTGTTCCGAAGGCACTCAGCTTAGAAAAGGCACTAACCAAAAAATTGAGGTGATGCGCCGGAGGACAGTAGATATTTAAAATGCCATATTCCTCCCCATGTAAGTATCTCAGACCGCCCTTGCTAATCTTTCACCTGCTCTAATAGTGTGAATGGAAGATTTTTCGGGATAAGTACCATCACTCCCCTACTTTTAGTAGTAAAGGATGAAAAGAATAGCCTAGCATACACCCCCCCCCCCACACCCACCCCGTTGCAACCTCAGATGTTCCCCATCATTAAGATGGTTTCCTGCAACAGAGCAAGATCAACCCTTTCCCTCTTAAGGTTAGAAAGCACTTTTTTTCCTTTTAACAGGGAATGACTTCCTTTGATGTTCCAGATGCACCATTTAACAAGACACTTAGCCATATCCTCTTTTAAGAGACCCTTGAACCCCTGGGACGGAGAACCCGGCTTGCAATGCGCCGAGCACAAGTAAATGGAGACTCAAGAGACTCGCAGAATTGTGTATACAAAACTACTCTATCATAACTACAAACTATTGCTACCAAACAAACAAAGAAAACCAACTTGAAATCTTCTCCCTGCCCATAGGGGGTACTCACCCTACCCACCCCACTCCTGCACAACTCCTTCAGGCCCAGACTGTGCCCCAGCCTTAGGCAAAAATATATAAGTAAACAAGATGATCCTTAAGTCAACAAAAGAAGACAAAGTCAGGATAAGCACTCCGCCCTTCCCCGGCTAGATGTCACCCCTACTTGCGACTAATAGTGAAAAAGAACAAAAAAGGGGAAAACAACAAAGGGCACCCACAAATTTTCCCATGATAAAATCAAGAGAAAAAAAAAGGGAAAAGGGAAAACACAGGGAAAGAAGGAAAAGAGGACGAACATTAACTGTATCCTTCAGAGCAAATCGGTCTATTTTAAAGCGCCTACAAAGTTCTTGGCTTTATCCGCTGAGTCAAACGTATAAACTGAGTCCTCGTGGCAGAAACGGAGCACCGCGGGGTATCTCATGGAGTATTGGATGCCCAGGTCCCTCAGCTGCTTTTTAACTTCATCAAAGGACTTCCTCTTTCGAATTACAGTTACCGAGAAATTCGGGAAAAACAGGATTTTTGTCCCCTTGTGCAGCAGTACCTGTGGATCTTTCCCCAGTGATCTGGAGGCTTCTATCACTCTTTGTTGTCCCTGTCCATGAAGTAGTGCACTAGCACCGGGCAGGGGCGCTGTACTGGCCCAGACCTGCGCACCGCCACATGACAGGCCCTTTCAATCTGCATTGGGCTGGATTCAATTTGAAGGCCCAGGAGTTGCGGCAACCAATTTTGAAAGAAGCTGACAGGCTGCCCACCTTCTTCACCCTCTGGGAGCCCGACAACCCGAAAATACGTCCTCTGACCTTGATTTTCGATGTCATCGACCTGATCTTGCAAAGCCTGCACTTGTTGTTCCAGCACTTGGATCTGTCCGGACGAGGACTCCGTCGCCGCTCCGAGGAAGTGGTCTGACCTGTCACCTCCTCCATCTGTTCCGAGGCCCTGGAGCTCCCGCTCATGCTTCTGCAGCATGGACATGATGGGTTGGACCTGGGCATGGATCTCCTTGACCGCAGCCTCAACCTTCATGGCAAGTCTCATCATCACCGTCGCCAATTCCTGAGAGTCTGTCATGTCCCCCGGGGGTTCGGGAGAGGCTGCTACTGCAGCCTGTGGTGTGCCCGGTGCTGCAGGGGAGTGTCCTCCTCGCTGCTGTTTGCTCACTCGTTTCCCTTTTGGCATCCTTGCCACTCCTAATTGTCAACGAATATGTGCTCTTCAAGTTTTTAAATTAACAATTCCTCCATATACGTTGGCCAGGGATGGTTAAAAAAAAAAAAAATGCTTTGGCTATTAGGCAGAGCTGTCCACGGCACTGTGACTGAATTGTCGCCATCTTGCTGAGTCCGTTCGTTTGGCTTTTAATTATAGAAGAGCAAGGCACTGCTAGCATAAGAAATTGAAAATATGTACAGAAAATGCTGGAAATAGTAAACAGGTCAAGGATTGTTCTGGAGAAGGTAACTGAGTTAACATGAACCATATCAGGTGGTATATATATTCACTGTAGCACTGGAGTAAGTTATACATTTTTTAAAATAGTGCAAAGAAAACAGAGTCAGCCACCTAATGTCTTTAAGTGGCTAGGGCAAGAATTCTGAGACAATTCTTCTCTCAAAGCCCTCTGAATATATTCGGAATTGTTAAATAAGACAAACTATAGCAACTTTCGGCAGCATTAGAGAATCGCAAAGCATACTGTATTTAGTAAATTCACAGTTAACTTACCTTAATGCATCAAGCATAGGTAACAGGTTTAATAAAGCTGTATCCCCAGGATCACTGAACCAAGACTTTATCGGAATTGCATTATCTGTGTAGGATGGGGAATTATAGACAAAATTAACAACTTTCAGGAAATGACAAGAAAACGTCCACGCCATGTCTCCTCCATCCAGCCTGACAGATTATTCCACACATACATCACCGCTCTATCAGATCGATGTTTGCTAGTCCTATAAATCCTAAAGGCTGCCTTATTTTAACAGGAATGATACCAACTTTCATTATAGACATTAGAACATCCAATTTAAAGTAAGAGATATTTTTCAATCCAACTAAAAAAAAACTTCTGCTGTCAACATGCTGTCTGTTTAATAGAGCTCATCTCAAAGTTGCAAAGCTTAATTGGTAAGGATGAGGTAAACTAGAGATTAACCGTGGTCAGTGAAGCAGGTTTACTGATTCGCAGGTGCCTTGGACGTGTGGCTCCATCTCAAAACAAAATCCAACAGCAATGTTGGCCTTAACCAGCTAAATTGTGGATTGGTCTTAAAAATGATTGATATTCATGATTTACTTCAGTTAAGCCATTTAATATATTTCTACGTGTAAATAAAAGTTCCTTAAACTCAATCTTTATATCCTAAATGGAAGGAAGTCTACTAAAACCTGTGCTAATTGCTCATCTGCCCATAGACCTTGGGAAGATTCCCTTTGTTCTCAGAAAGGACTTCCGCAAATTTTAAAAGAAAATTCAATGCTGAAGTCCATGTAAAAGATTCAATTGATATTAATCAACAAAGTCAAGATTGACACCAGTGGCCAATGTGTCTCATATTTACATTACAATTGCAGAGGTGGACAGAATCTCTATTCATAATTTAATTCAGGTTGCAATCTGAGAATTAGGAACAGGGTACAGAATTTGTACCTCAACACCATTCTCTTGCTTTCAATTCACCAAGCATCCTCAGGCTTAGGCAAACAGAGTTCCAAACTTTTACCATACTTTCAAAAAAGCCCCACCCAATTTCACTCCTGAATGGTTCGGTCCAACCTGTCTTTCTGGTGTTTGCCAATAAATAAGAGTCACCGTGCATCACATAGAGAGCAGGTACTTTAGCACTCGGTGTTAAATGTGCTATAATATAATTATACAGGCTTCAAAAAGAGACAGGGTAAAAGACTACTTTTGTGTTTAAAAAAAATCTGCAGAATATATTCTAATGTATTTGATGTAATGGAGATTTCTCCTCTGGCTTACATATCCTTTTTCAACCAAATACTAAGTGTCTAAGTTCTAATTTTTGGACTAATCATCTTCAAAGTTCAAACAGATGCAAAACTTCCTTACAGTAATGAATCCACCCAAACTTGGGAAACATATTTCCCATACAGGTTGCGTTGGCCCTTGGAGGGATGCAGAGATGCTTGACCAGAAGTGATCATAGTTCTATTGGTTTTAAAATAGTTATGGAAAGGGGTAAGCCTTCTATAAAAGTTCTTAATTAGAGTAAGGCAAATTTTAATGGCATGGCAGAACTTTCAAAAGTTGATAGCAGTAGTTTGTTTGCAGGTAAAGACACGACTGACACGTTGAAGGCTTTCAAACGTGTAATAAATGAGAGTTCAGAGGCTTTATGCTTCCTGTTAGAGTGAAAAGTAAAGCTGGTAGAATTACACAATGGATAAAGATAGATATTGGGGTTCCAGTCAAGAATAAATAAAAAGAATCATAAGATATAGACAGCTGGGATCACATGAATTTCTTGACGAATATAAAGATGGTAGGGGCATTCTTAACATGGAAATCAGAAGGTCAAAGAGTGGATAAGGATGAGGTAATCCAAAACAGATTCTACAAAAACATTAAGAGCAGAAATGAGAGAGAGAGAGAGAGAGAGAGAGAGAGAGAAAGAGAGAGAGAAAGAGAGAGAGAGAGAGAGAGAGAGAGAGAGAGAGAGAGAGAGAGAGAGAGAGAGGCCCCTTAAAGATCAATGAGGTCATCTTTGTATTGAACCTCAGGGGATGGGAGAGATATTAAATGAATATTTCGTGTCAGTTTTTACTGTGGAGAAAGAAATGTAAGCAAGAGAACTTGGGGAAATAAATATTGAAATTTGTGAACAGTCCACATTACAGCAGAGGAAGGTCTTATAAAACAAAGGTGGATAAATCTCCTGGACCTGATTAAGTGTATCCCAGGGCAGGACAGTTGATGTTGTTTACTTGGACTTGAGAGAAGCCTTTGATTTAGGAGAAATGATCCATAAGGTAGATTTGTTAATAAAGTTAGATCTCATGGGATTCAGGGTGAGCTTGCCAATTGGATGCAAAATTGGCTTGGTGGCAGGAGACAGCCAGTGGTGGCGGAGAGTTGTTTGTTAGAATGGAGGCCTGTGGCCAGTGTGTTCCACAGGGATGAGAATAAAAGAGGCATGGTTAGTAAGTTTGCAGGTGACACCAAAAGTGGTGGCATAGTGGACACTGAAGAAGCTTATCTAAGATTACAAAGAGATCTGGATCAACTGGGTCAGTGGGCTGAGGAATGACAGGTGGGAATTTAATTTGGATAAGTGCGAGGTATTACGTTTCGGTAAAACAAACAAGGGCAGGATTTCATGTTGAGGATGTACAGGATGTTGGTGAGGCCTCTTCAGGAATACCGTGGGCCAGTGCTGGCCACCCTATTATTCGAAGGGTATTATTAAGCTGGGCAGATTTCAGAGAAAAAAAAACACACAATCAGGATGTTACCAGGAATGGAGGGTTTCAGTTGTAAAAGTAAACTGGATATGCTGGGACCTTTTTTGCTGGAGCATAGGAGGTTGAGGGGGTGACCTCACTGAAGTCTATAAAATCATGATGGACATAGATAAGGTGAATAGCAAAAGTCTTTTCCCTCGGGTGGAGTGTTCAAAAATTTGGGGGGGGGGGGGGCATATTTTTAAGGGGTGAGGAAAAACATTTTTGAAAAGGGTCTTGAGGGGTAATTTTAAAAAAAAAAGTGGTTAGCATGTGAAACGAACGTCCAGTGAAACTCGTGGATGAGGGTACGGTTACAACGTTTCAAAGACATTTGGATAAGCACAAGAATACGAAGGATTTGGAAGGTTATGGGCCAAATGCAGGTAGGCGGGATGAGTTTAGTTTGGAAACATATTCAGTGTGGACTAGTTGGACTGAAAGGTCTGCTTCCATGCTGTACGACTCTGTACCAGCTCCTGGGGAGAAATTTTACCTTTAGGTTGGTTTACACAGTGGCTCAGTGGTTAGCACTGCTGCTTCACAGCACCAGGAACTCTGGTTTGATTCCCGCCTCAGGCCACTGTGTGGAGTTTGCACATTCTCCCCGTGTCTGCGTGGGTTTCCTCCGGGTGCTCCAGTTTCCTCCCACAGTCCAAAGATATGCAGGTCAGGTGAATTGGCCATGCTAAATTGCCCACAGTTAGGTGCATTAGTCAGGGGTAAATGTTGGCCAATAGGGTAAGGGAATGGGTCTGAGTGGGTTACTCTTCAGAGGGTCGGTCTGGACTTGTTGGGCCAAATGGCCTGTTTCCACACTGGAGGGATTCTAATCAAGGTTAGATCGGGAAGCTCGAGGTATTGTCCCTTGGATAAAGATAACTAATGTAATAAAGATATACGGAACCATGACAGGTTTAGATAATGAATACAAAAAAAAAGTGTTCTCGTTAGCTGATAGCACAAGGAATGTGTATTTGAGGACTGAACCATGGAATTTGGGGAGGGGAAAAACAGCTAGAAGGAGGAACTTAATTTTTTTAAAAATTAGCACTTGATAATAAATCGACAAAATCATTGCTTATGAGAGTATCACAAAGATGACATTAAGGATTTTTAACAGAAATTGAAAGATCAGTTGAGGGAAATAAATTTGCAGAGCACTGTGGAAAAAGCAGTGGACTGAGACTAATTGGATTGTCCCACAGAGTTGGCGTAGACTCAATGGATTGGATAGTCACCCTCTGTGTCACAATGACTCCAAAATGGTCACAGCAAGATAAAAGCTGAAAATAACTTAGAGACAGAAAGCTACAATCATCGATTACACAGTACGTTAAAGGCTGAAATCAATAAAGGTTTCTAACACAGGGAATTAAGGGACATGAGAAGCAATTGGAAAAGTGAAGTTCAGAGAGCAATAAGCCATGATTGTATTAAATACTAGATCACTGTCGATGAGTCATTTGTTCTATTCTTGCTTGTATTTATGATGTCTTACCTGGGTGCCCCCTGTATGCACTAGGTGAATTATCTAATATTACAATGCTGGAGAGGTCACTGTGAATCGCTGCAAGGTCTTTCACATAGCTGCCCAATTCGAGTGTGCAGTGCTGTGGAAACAGAACAGTAAAAGCACAAAACTCCATTAAACATAAACTAAACAAAAATCCTCAACACACATCTACAATTCTGTCTACCACAACTACCCTGCCTTTTCTCTCTATTCTGCTCATGAAGACATTGCAGGCTATGCTTGGCTAGGCACCATTTTGAACCTCACTTAAGTGAGCATCATTAATTCTAGCTAACTATCTTGTCATTGGGGTATTAAAGAACCATAACCTTGGTCCAACAATCAAATGAGCAAAGACATATGGGTGGGCATAAGAGGTTAGGTTAATTTTTCTCCTTTAACCCCGAGGCACTTACATCTACAGTCTTGCTTTTCTGTTAAGCCTCAGTTCTGCTAAATCATGCAGACTCGAACTGAAACCAGGCAGCTCTGGAGGTGGGATGGTTACGGAAAAGGAGAAGTGGTGGAATATTAGAAAGAATTCCACAACCTGAAACTACAAGGGTTTGGAGGGAGAAGAGGGGATGAGAATGGAGGGAGAAAAATGGAGAACACACCTCCTCCATAGTCAGTTGTGCTCCCTTTGCATCACAGGCAAAGTATCTACCATCTTGCTCATTGCTTTCCATTATCTTACAACAGCTGTTACATTTGTCTACGTTGGAATTATTGTGATTTTTAACAGTACAAACAAAACCTAAATGCTTACTTGAATTTGATTTTTTGTGTGTCTCAATGTAAATTTCAAAATAAACAGGGCAATAAACTTTGTTGAAAGAAATATATACAAGGACAAGTGAACCCCAGTCAGTGTAAAAGCAGAATATTCAGGGCTGGTGTGAAGAGAGACAGCAAGCAAGCGAGCGAGCAAGCAAACACACAAACAAAAAAGAAAGAGCTAGAGCACAAAAATGACAGGTCAGACAAGAGGGTGAGAGAAAACACATGACAGTGGAGAAAAGAGAAATTATATCAAACTTCACTCACAAGACAACGTTTCAGACATCTCATTACATTCTGCGCTGGTTATGGAGGATCTGCTGTTCCGTACCTGTCTGTAGTATCGTCGATTTAATATTTTCTTGTTGTTGTCTAATTTGTCTGCTACAGCTGCACCATAGATCTCCATACTAGCGGTGAAAATCACCAACTCATACCACTGGCTGGCCTGGCAAAAGTATACAGCCACAGCTCCTTACTACCATGAAATAATATACAATTCTTTTATCATTATAAATAAAGCCTCATTTATTTCATGGAAGGAAAAGAAAACAAATTTTAGTAATAATATAAGTTTAAAATTCCCCGAGGTCCTCATAATGTACAGCTGCTTTGCTTCCATGGCTGCAAGAAACCAGCCCCACCCCAGAAACACATCATGTCAAAAAACAACTAATACATAAAAATGTCCCAGTGCAAATGTAAATCGTGCACTATGGGAAAAACAGTGATGCACTTTACTTTAGATCAGCTGTTACAGTATACATGTGTACATCCTACTGCCGCAAACTCAGACCAGATTATAATCTTATACACATTCACTGAAAACAATTAGGATTACAAAGCATCTTGATCATAGTAAAATAAGCATAAAAGAGTTTGAATTACTTGGTTTAACTGTAAATATACTTTAAGTATAAACTGAAGAGTCACACCAAATGATTTCTGCTTTTGAGAATTAAAAATGCACAATAATTGCATTGCAAAAGACTAGTTAAAAAAAAACATACACTGGTGTCCTACTGCTCAATGAACCAACCCTCCAGCCCTTCATTGCTGAATTTGGACTGACCTGAGTTCATGCACACTTAACAATTACTGCATGGCTAAAAACTTAAACTTTTGTACTCATTTTCTTAGAACCAAATTCCTGCGTGGATGCGTGCACCCATGGACGAATACCCCTGTATTCTCTTCCTCATGTGCATTTTTGTTTTAAAGTGAATTGGGATTTCAAAATTCACCGCCTTTTTCAACTGACTTACCACTTCAAGAAAGAAGTCCACATGAGGCCTTTTATGTACAAAAAATCTGATTGGATGCCTGTCAACAAGTACCTGAAGAGAAGAAGAATATCAACTCTTAAATAAGTATCCAACCTTAAACATGCAACACATAAGTCAATATTCAGCAAAACATCTGAAGTTAAAAACCAAAACCAAATTTGGGCCTATTAATGCAGCGTTTCAAAGACAACTCTAATGAACCTTGTGATAAATTAAGAGAAAGTACCAGAAACTTCTTATTGCACTACTTATTGTCACCTCAACTCAATACAACTTTTAACAAATTTGTTGACTATCAGTACTTCAAATCATTCATTGTGTAGAAAATAACCATTAAAAAAAAATTTTACACTACATCCCTCAGAGACATCTAGAACAGTTCCTCATCAGCTGTTTTTTTTGTAGTACCTCCCCATGTAGTCCAGCACCTTGGCTGAACTTTTATTCATCAAGTTATGCTAACAGCATCACTGGCAATAACCTTTCTGCCCATTCCTAACAAATTTATGTACAGGTCGTGGGGTGGAGGCAATATTGTTGGACTAGCAATCCAGAAACACTGACCAATATTCTGAGGTCATGGGTTTGAATTCTACATCAGATAGCAAAATGTGCATCCAAAAAAAAAATGGCAGCCATGTAACCATAGCTCCTTTAGGGAAGCAATACCGCTGTCTTCACCTGGTCTGGCCTACAATTGACTCAATACAACAATATGGTTAACTATGAACAGCCTGAGTAAACAAACACATGCACACACACACCACCCAAAAGGCACAGAGTTGAATTTTCATGCATGTAGTACTAATTACAGCCATCTCAACTGTTTCTGTACCATCAGGCCACACACCCAACATATACTTGTGGAGTGATAATTATCTTCAGCTAAATAGGCCAAAGCCTAGTCTTTGAACCCCTCCACAAATTCTTTATCCCTGTCATTTGCATCCAGCCTTTGCCCTTCTTGAAGCTGCAGCGCTAATCCAACCATCCTATATCAAGTCAAACTTAATTTGTTAACCCAAAAACTGAACATTGGTCCGTAACAAAGGAAACATTTTCATTCATTTGATTCTGGCCACATCCACACCCCATACCATCTAACCTCATCCAGCACTACACTGTTTCCACCAATACCACAAGTGACTATACATTCAGTCTCCTATGCCCCACACTCCAGAATCCCCTCACTGAATCTTTCTGCTTGTATCTCCATCTCCAATTTTGAATTTATAATACATCTTTGGACACACCTCAAGCTCTCCATTAGATTTTTCTATTTTAAATATAGGATGCAAATATAATTTTTCTGAAGTGCAGATGTGTGCCACTTGTACAAGCTTTACGGTTCAAACATCACACATTTGAAAGTACAAAGTCTATATTGCTACTGCTGAGCATTTATCACACTCTGGAAAAATGTGTGTATGCCCATCATAACTCATCATCCAAATCCAAATCTATGGGACAACTCCTCCTGGTACTACATCATTTGACTCATTGCTCTTTTCCCATGAGAAAAAGAAAGTTACATTTTACTGTTTACAGAATGAAAATAGGAAACATTTGTTGGAAGTTAACACTTAAACCAAGAACATTGTTGAGCACTAACTTCCTGTTGTACAGCCACATAATGGATCTGCAAACCATACAGCCATACACATTATAAGCAAAAGCAGGCCATTTGAATGCTTAAGCCTGCTTTGCCATTCAATCAGATCATGGCTAATCTGTTAATGTGTTGATTTCCACATTTCCATCAGTCCTTGGGAGATTCTTGTTGGACAATGACACCAAGCATTATCTGCTTCAGCCTGAAAAATATTCAATATCCTGTCACTTCTAGACAGAGTATTCCAAAGTCTCACAACCCTCAGAAAAGAGTTCTCGTTTCCACAACCCAAAAAGGTTAAAGTGCCTCTTAATTCTAGACTTATTCACAAGAGGCGACATATATGGACCTCGTCAAGACAATTCAGGGTCTTATCCACTATGAAACTCCAGTGGAATCAAGCCCAGTCTATACAATCTAACATCGAGGCAAGACACTATTCCAGCTATATATTCTCTGAACTGACTCCAATATATATCCTTCCTTAAATAAGACGCCTAATAGTGCACACAGTATTTCAGATGTGGCCTCACCCCTACCCTGTACAGTTGAACCACATGTTCAACTTCCATCATAAAAAAAAGGATTGTATGCCACTTGTTTCCTTAATTACTTGCTGTACTTACAAGCTAACATTTAAACTGTCAACACTATTACACTCAAATCTCTTTGCAACGTGGCATTTGCAGCCTATTTAAGTAATATTGTTTTCTTTATTCTGCCTGCCGCAGAGAGCAACTTCAAATTTTCTCGTATAATACTGCACCAGATGATTTTTGCCCACTCATTCAACTATCTACATGTCTGCAACCTCACATCCTGTTCACAACTTGCTTATCTTTGCAGGTGACACAAATTTACCTACCACACCTTCACTCCCCTTATCCAAGTCATTGATATAAACTGTAAAACGCTGAGGCCCCAACAGAGCTAGTCCAGTAGTAACCATTTAACTACTGTCATAAATATCCATCTGGTTCACCAATGTGCTATGGGAAGGAAATCTGTTCTCCTTAATGGTCTTGTCTACATGTGACTCCAAACCTAAAGCAATGTGACTCAACTGTCCGCTGAAATTACCTAGTGATCACTCAATTCAGAGGTAATTACAGGTGGGCAATAAAGGATGACATTGCCAGGGATGATCGCGTCATGAAAGAGTAACAACAAAAATAGGGACACTACTTTGGTACTCTACCTTGTAACAACCTGACAGTCAGAAAAAAAGACTTATTTATACATACTGTTTTCTGCAAGGCACTTAATCTTCTATCTATAATAATATGCCATCCCTTACATCACAAGATCCTGCTTCATGCAATCACCTTTTGTGTGAGATCTTGTCAAATGTCTTCTGCAAATCCAAGTATTGCACACCTATGGGCTTCCTTTTATTCACAGGACATGCTGTTCTTTCAAAGAATGCCAAGAAACTGGTTACACACAATTTCCCTATCACAAAACCATACTGACTCTTACCGGTTACCTCGAGATATTCTAAGTATCCATTTACAATCCTCCTGATCATCAATTCTAACAAAGTCCCATGACAAATGCCAAGTTAATTGGCCTTTTGTTTCCTTGTTTAATGCCTCCCTCCTTTCTCGAATATTAAAGGTGTATTTCCTGCTTCCCAGAACGATGGAAGCTTTCCGAAATTAGTGAATTTTGCAAAATTAATGTCAATATATCTAGCGACCTCGTTAGCCACTGCTTTTAAAATCCTAAAATGAAACCCATCAGGACCGAGGAACTTGACAGCCCACAGGTCCATCACTTTGCTTGACACTGCTTCCCTCGTGATTGCAAATTCACTCAGTTGCCCTCGCCATTCCACGTCCTAATTTATAATTATTATTGGAATACTTATTTTTATATCCTTTACAGGAGACAGAAGCAAAATATTTGTTCATTTCCTCTGCCATTTCCTTATTTACTTTTTAACTCCTCAGTCAACACTCACCCTTCTTTTTTTAAAAAACACTGTAGAAACTCTTGCTGTCTGTTTTATATTCCGCACTAGCTTCCTCTCATACTCGAAATCATTCACTATTGTTTTTTTAATGCTCTGCCCAATCATCCAATAGCCACTCACCTTTGCAAGATTACACACTTTTCCCTCAACTCTCTAATTGGCTACTGATACAGTAGGAATACAATTTTTCTAATATTCCAACTGCCAGAGAGGCACACTTCACACAAATAAATAAAACTCTCATTTGTACTGACATACTGTGACCAAATAAATGCAATCAAGTCAGATACGTTGGATTTCTCAGCAACTCTTACGACTAACACTTCTGGCCCCAAAGTAAAAGGACACAATGAGTCATCATATCTCACTAAACTTCACAAGTGATTTTTATTCTTCACGTTTGTCTCAAAATTCCTTCTCTAGAGCTGTTATCATTGATTGATACACTTAATGGTAAGGTCCTAGGGAGCGTTCATGAACAAAGAGACCTTGGAGTGCAAGGTTATAGCTCCTTGAAAGTAGAGTCGCAGGTAGATAGGATAGTGAAGACGGCGTTTGGTATGCTTTCCTTTATTGGTCAGAGCATTGAGTAGAGGAGCTGGGGGGACATGTTGTGGCTGTACAGGATGTTGGTTAGGCCACTTTTGGAATATTGCATGCAATTCTGGTCACCTTCCTATCAGAAGGATGTTGTGAAACTTGAAAGGGTTCAGAAAAGATTTACAAGCAGGTTGCCAGGGTTGGAGGATTTGAGCTACAGGGAGAGGCTGGACAGGCTGGGGCTGTTTTCCCTGGAGCGTTGAAGGCTGAGGGGTGACCTCCTAGAAGTTTATAAAATCATGACAGGCATGGATCGGATAAATAGACAAAGTCTTTTCCCTGGGGTGGGGGAGTCCAGAACTAGAGGGCATAGGTTTAGGGTGAGAGGGGAAAGATATAAAAGTGACCTAAGGGGCAACTTTTTCACACAGAGGGTGGTGCTTGTATGGAATGAGCTGCCAGAGGCTGGTACAATTACAACATTTAAAAGGCATCTGGATGGGTTTATGAATAGGAAGGATTTAGAGGGATTTAGGCCAAATGCTGGCAAATGGGACTAGATTAGATTGGGTTATCTGGTAAGCATGGAGGAGTTGGACAGAAGGATCTGTTTCCGTGCTGTACATCTCTATGACTGACACATGGAAGTTTCTGTTCTGGTCAATCCTTTACTGGGTTCACAATACTGCACTCAAGTATTTATTCACAGGCACAGCCCCAGTTTTTTTGCCAACAGGTAACTTCAAGCTGAAATCTTCCTTACCTGGGTATTTCCTGAGTTCGAACTTGCTCAGTTGCATTAAGTAGTTATTGTTTGCAACCTCTCCTCACTCACCTTATTGGAAGCATTAATGCTCACATGCTTCTTCCAAACCCCTCACGATTTCCCCAAAACTGAGCCCATTTTCTCAGCTTCCCACACTTGGCTGCTTATCACTTCCTAGAGCTTCTTCCTGTGACTGTTAATATCAGAGACACTCAAGTAGTCTTGACTCCTTCTGTTCAAGGTAGTTAAAAAATCCTAACATGGCGTCTGCCCTGGTCTCAGTCTCTTCCATTATCTGTTTCACCAAGCTATTCCCCACGGCAGCTTGATCTGATATGTGCTTTGAGCTCCTCGGTGAACGTTGCCCTGTTCTGAGTGACCAAGTAAAACCTCATACATTATGTTCAACCCTTATCACAGAGCAGAAGTGAATGTTCCAGTCGAACCACTCTGGAATTGAATGTGCTGTATGACATTTTACCAGAGGCCTCCCCTGGTACAACTGGACATGCATGGAATGGATTTAATTACAACATGAACAACAGTGGTAGAGATTTATTCTTAAAACATTGTTGCATCTGTTTCAAATCAGAACTCAAAAGGCTAAGATAATCGTGTCCAGGTTCCTTCACTGTCTCACCTTTAGCATGAAGTCTGGTGGTGTGCCCGGCCTCACTGCTGGTTTTAACACGCCATCATGATGCGAGTGGATTAATGTTTCATCTAAATCTAAAACTAGGATTTTTCTTTTCATTTGATCTGCAAAGATAGAGAGAGCAGGAAAGAGTAAGGTTTTCAGTAATAGAAGTCATGCTAAGGTTTGAGTGGACATCAAATGCAGCTGCATGGCATTCCTCTGACCAATAAAAAAAACATCAAATCCAAGACTAATAAACATGCCTGAGCTTCAAAGCAATCAAAATTCAACAAGTCAGATTCCAAGACAATGCCTGTAGGGATCAATCCGATCCAGCAACATCCAAGCATTTCTGGAAATGCTGTGGCATTGCCTTATGTTCTGTACTACAGTATCATCTTGTATTCCTAATTTATTTTTGTTCCACTATAAACTTTATGAATTCACAGAAATATTTCCCCTTTCAACTGTCCATTCCACTTTCCAAACTGAAAACAGCCAACATTTACAGCAGCCAAGCATGTCTTGGCTAAGTCGTAGAGAGCATATTTTCTACAGCTCTAAACCATAGGATTTCACCAAAAACCAAATTTCAAGGGACATCAAAAGGAATCAAAGTGAGAGTTAAAACTAACTGTATAACCAGCCATCCAACTCGTTAAACCCAAAAACAAAACTTTTTGCATGCCAGACTAAATTTAATCGGGCCCTCTCTGTCCAAGGGGGCGAGTATTTTCCTTAATTGACAGAGACTTTAATTTGTAATACAAAACCGTTTCCACTACAGCAATATTCAATTTTTAATTCCTGATAAACATGTCCCAAAATAATAGTTGTCAGCTAATCTCCAAAGAAAAAAGTTGTTATTTTTAAAACTGGAGCCAGGGAAAAGCAACCATAAAAGATTTTAAAGTTAAAGATGAAAATCAGGTTTGAATAAGGTTAACAAAGTGGAACATGCTGAAATTAAAACGAGAAGTTGGGAAAATCGGGGGGAGAAGAAAAGGGACAAACAACCAAAATGAAAACATTCTTTATGTGGCTGGCTTTTACAGGATTTGTTTAGTGAGAGATCTGGAAATTCTTCAGCTGGAAAATCATTTCTGTTGATTGCAGCCTAAAGGATTAGCAAATCAAAAGCGCATTGTTATAGCTCACTTAAAAATAAAATCATAGTTGAAATCCTTCTAGCACTCACAGGACTCGAGAGGATAACAGACTAAATTGGTACCATGATTGAAAATTCTGGATGTAAGCTTGCTCGCTGAGCTGGAAGGTTCATTTTCGGAAGTTTCTTCACCATACCAGGTATCATCAGTGAGCCTCCAGTGAAAGCACTGGTGTTAGTGACCCACTTTTTAGTTGTGTGTTTAGGTTTCCTTGGGTTGGTGATGTCAATCCCTGTGGTGATGTCATTTCCTGTTCTTTTTCTCAGAGGGTGGGAAATGGGATCCAAGTCAACGTGTTTGTTGTTAGAGCTCCGATTGGAATACCTTGCTTCTACAAATTCTCATATGTATCTCTGTTTGGCTTGTCTAAGGATGGATGTGTTGTCCAAGTTGAAATGGTATCCTTACATACAGATGAAGGAGGACACTAGTGAGAATGGGTCATACCTTTTTGTGGCGAGTTGATGTTCATGTATCCTGGTGGCTAGTTTCTGCCTGTTTGTCTAACAGTGTTTGGTACAGTTCTTGCAAGAATTTTGTAAATGACATTAGTTTTGCTTATTGTCTGCATGGGGTCTTTCAAGTTCATTAGCTGCTATTTTAATGTGTTGGTAGATTTGAAGGCTATCATGATGCCAAGAGTCTGGCAGTCATTTCCGAGACGTCTTTGACGTAGGGGAGAGTGGCTAGGGCTTCTGGACGTGTTTCTTGACGTAATAGTCCAGTTCACATCAATCAACATCAACCTGGCCAAGCAAACACTGACTACACTATTAGAAGAACCAAAGACATATACAATAAACACCACCAACTTCTTCAGCAAGGACAATATTGTCAAGTTAGTGCACCTGTGCCTTACCACCCACTTAACTTTCATTAACAAAACCGACAAATCAATGGAACACACATGGGATCTCCGATATCAGGGTTCTTAGCAGAGACAGTAATGCAGAGACTCGAACAAACAGCTCTGCCAACCATCCAACCCAACCTTTGAGTCCGCTATGTGGATGACATCTTTGTCATCACTAAACGAAACACATTAAAGAAAACCTTCAAGACCATCAATAATATCCATATTGGCATAAAATTCACTAAAGAGGAGGAAAACAACAAACTGCCATTCCTAGATGTCACAATAGAGCTAATAGCCAATAGGGAAGGTCAAACCAGCATCTACAGGAAAACAACACATACAGGCCAAAAACTGAACAACAGAAGCAATCATCCCAACATCCACATTAGAACACTATTTCCACAAGCCACCACTGCAGCACAGAGGAACTATGAAGAGCAGAGGAAAGTCACCTATACAGCGTATTCGAAAAGAACAGGTACCCAATGAACACAGTCCCCCAATTTCTCAGCAACAAACCCGAACAGGCAGACAAACCGTGTCCAGAAACCCTAGCCACTCTCCTCTACATCAAAGACAACTAGCCACAAAAAGACATGACCCTCTCTCGCTAATATCTTGACATACAGATGAGAAAGGACACCACTTCAACTGGGACAACACATCCATCCTAGGACAAGCCAAACAGAGATGTGCATAACAATTCCTAGAAGCATGGCATTCTAACTAGAACCCCACTAACAAACACATTGACTTGGACCCCATTTACCACCCTCTGAGAAATAGAACAGGAAATGACATCACCACTGGAACTGAAATCACCAACCCAAGGAAACCTAAACACAAACAGAAAGCGGGTCACTAACACAAGTGCTCCACCAGAGGCTCACTGATGATGTTACCTGGTATGGTGATGAAACATTTGAAAATGAATCTTCCAGCTCAGTGAGTAAGCCTACATCCAGAACCTCAACCTGAGCTACAACTTTTCTCAAAACTCACTAAGATTGAAAATTAAATGAAACCCTACATACTCACCGAACTCCTTACCAATGAGATAACATGCACATGTACTTTGCAAACTTTGTGAAAAGGACTACGTTCCTCCAAGCACCATTATTAAACTTACATTTGACTATTTTTTTCTAAAACAAATAACAGTGTTTACCACCAGCTAGGGTTCCCAAATATTTTTCCTGAATAAAATTACTTTATCTGTTCTGACAATTTTAGCTTCACCAATGACATTTCCAAAAAGTCTTCCTTTCTACTCAACTAAGCATTCCTCCCAACTGTAGTTGAAAGGAACTTCAACCATGTCCAACTAATTTCTAGCAGTTCTTCCCTCATCTCTGTTGCTCCCCATCTAGAACCAAGGTAGAGTTCTTCCTGTCCTCACACTATTTCCATCAGTCTTCATAAGTCAACTATCAGCCTCTATTTCCACCAGCTCTAAACACATCTTCATTTCCTTTCAAATCTGCATTCTGAAGGGACCCTCCGAGGAGCATACTTGGCGATGTTATCATCTGCAATACCTTAACACCTTACCATGTGGAGGTGGTGTCACACCTGTCTCTTTACTTTCTCCATCCTGGCGTCCAAGGCCCAAACACCCCTTCCAGCTGAAGCTGAATTTATCTGTACATCTTTTAATTCAGTCCATGGCATTCACTGCTCAGAATGCAGTTTCCTCTACATCGGGGAGACCAAACACAGATGGAGCGATTGCTTTGCAGAACACTTTCATTCAGTCTACAAACAAGACCCAGAACTTCACGCTGTTTGCTGTGTAAATAACTGCCTTGCCCTCCTTGGCGTGCTGCAACATTCCAGTGAAGCTCAATGCAAGTTGGAGGACAGCACTTCTCTTCCGACTAGGCACATTACAGACTTGGGCTCTAAATGGAGTTCATCAACTTTAGACTCTGATTTCTGTCATCAATTTTGAAATTCTGCACATTCTCTCCTTCAAACTGAGAAATTGCAACATGGAAATACAAAGTGTTCATGTCCAATCTTTGTCTGCAGGCTCTCACCAGACATGATGCAAGCAGTGAAAGGTTCATGGTTTCCAGTTGGCAGAAGCACTGCTCTTTTCCTATTACAGGACGGGCAAACTCAAGGTCTGCTAAAGGTCCTTCCAAAACGTACAACCCTCAAGTCATGCTAAAAGTGCTGCGAATTTTAAAATTGATACTCAATCCAATCAGGCACTGAAAAGGATTAACTTGCCCCCAAGAAAACAAATTAAATCGCAGGATCAGATGGTACTTACTTATTCTGACACGGGAAAGAGGAGATAGAGGCAAAATGTCATAGCGAACTGTCTGGTATTGGATAATCTACAAAACAAAAAATATTAAATAAGAGATTAAGGCAGCATTCTTTCCTGAGCACAGAGAGGTGGTGGTTTGGATGATTTAAATAGCAGGGTCCAAAGCGTCTTACATTCAGTTATTCCTGCTAACCAGAACAGGCACATTTGTTTGAATGTTCACAATTGCTGAAGCCATGAGGAAAATCCTTAGAGATCTGGAAGGTCTCAGTCTAAGTGTCAGTACCAGTTGAAAGAAAACTGACCAAAATCCAAGGATATCTTTTTATTGTTGGACGTGAACATTGCAGATTTTCTTTCTTTGTAGAGTAGATTTGCTTTACTCCCTTATTTCCACATGTTTAGCTGTCTTACCTCATTTCCATGGATGCTATTAGGTTGTATACCACGTCCCAACAGATTGTGGAACAATGATGGCAATGGCCACCTCAAGGTGATCAGCGAACTAAAGATCCGTCCCTATATGTTCAGGATCAAACTTCTCAATTTAACACAATCTCAACAGCCCTCTACATCGCCTACTTTAAGTGTCATTTAACTCCCATCTCCCACAACACTGACCAAAATGATCACTTGCTGCATTTCAGCTGTTGCCCTAAGCATTACTGCAAACCTTTCAATTTTAGATCATTTTTATTTTTGTTGAAAGATTCTTTGTCCAATTCCCCAGCTAGACTTGACTTCTCAAACCAGAATGGTTTCACAATGATTCAGAATCCTCTTCTAGACAACCTGGACTGAGCTGGAACAGGAGATCTAGTCCACAGTGACTTAACTCCAGTCCTACAAAGCTCCACAGGTACAGTACAAAATGTATAGTTTCACATCCAGTAACTCATAACATATTGCACGTTATCTGGCAATTCAGGAAAACCATGTGAAATTCATCATATTTTATACGTTTGCATCGTTTTTAGTGGATAACAGCAGCACTGTACTGAAATGCACATTGAGCACTGTCTGGAAAGTACCTAATAATGCAGGCAGAGTGATGGCTTCCTTCAACATATTCTGTATACCTCACCTCACTGGCTGTCATGTCAAAGATTCTGTTACATAACCTAACAATTCCAGTACACCGAAGTACAGTGTGGGTTCTTTCTATATTTTTCTTTCATGGGGTGCCCCAAAAAGAGACTGATCATTCCAAATGACAAAATATCGTTCATCCAATTTCAACCACCTCCCTGCCTCAAAATGTCTTCACTAAACGTTTATGCCTCAGAGGGAACCTAAAGGAGTAAAGCAGAATGTGGGTTTATTTTCAAACATTAACCACGATACGCTCATCACATAAAGCCAGAAACTTTTTATCTCATTACTTTTCTTCCTTTCCAATATTATCAAGACTCATCACAGTACTAGCTCATGTATATCCCTAGCTACGAGAAGGCAGCTAGAACCCAGTCTAAACTGTCATTCTCCCTGGATGACTCCCTCTGCCAATACTCAATACCTGGATTGTTACATTTGGAGTGTCAGCACAGCTCGGCTCATCCTGACCTCACATGCACCAACCAGCAGGGGGAAGTCAGGAGCACATGAACATAAAGGAGCAGTAAACCCAACTTGTCATTCCGCATGATAGTGTCCAATCCTCTGTTTCGACACCATTTTCACATGTGCCCCTATCCCTCCAGTCCCTTGATTCATTGATTCTCCAAAGATTTCTCAGCTTTAGCTATACTCAACTATAGGGATTTCACAAACATTGAGGAGAAATTCCAAAGATTCACAATTAAATGAAGAAGTTTCTCTTCATCTCACATCTCACTTAAACAATCAGCCTCTTATTCCAAGACCAGGCCTCCAAGTTTCAGATTCCCAATCAGTGGAACCATACCCTCAGAGTCTATCTTGTCCAGCATCTTCAGAATCTCATATGTTTGAATGCGATCATCTCATTCTTCTAAACTCAAATGTGTAGACAGCCAATTTACTCAACTTTTCTCCATGAGACAACCCTTGGGAACAATGTTGTGAGCCTTTGCAATTCGGCCTCTAACGCAAATCTATTCATTCTTTAATGGGAGACTGATACCAAATCTGATCTCACCAAAGACCTGTTTAAATGTAGCAGCTTCTTTGTTCTTTATTCCAATCCCATTGCAATAAAGGCCAATGTACCATTTGCCTTCCTAATTATTTGCTGTAGGTGCCGTGCATACATTGTGCCCCTTGTACACTCAAATACCTCTGAATATCAACATACATAAAGAGAGGTAGGCCTGATTGATTTTCCACCTTCCTAGCCAAGATATGGCAGACCCAAGGGATAGATTGGAGGGACTGGAGGAAGGATAGGCTGGACTGTGGGAGTAATGCTGCAACCAGAATTGCTCGCATCCAATGGTAGTGTCCAGGAGGCAGCAGCAGTGTGTCTGGAGTTCAGGGGCGAGTGTAAGGGGAAGGTGGAGACCAGGTTCGATGAGTCTATGAAGAACCTATCTTGGCATTTGTTTAGTCACTAACTGAATAGGAGCTGTCTTCAGAGAATTAGTTATTTAGTGAGTGGCTCTGTGCTTTGTAATTAGGACAATGACTGAATTATCCTGATGCAATTCCGATTTTCTCCTTTTCAGAGGTTGTTAGTACATGGAAAGATAATTAAATTTGTCATTTGCTTTCATTCCCACCCGCTCTGTAGCTGTTGAGTGGCATCTGTAACTTTGACATTTATAGCTCTGTAAAACTTACACTGAAGTAGTTTTATAATTTTGTAATTTTAAGACTTGTACTGATATGAAAAGTAAGATTGCAAACAAATGCGTCATCCTTAAGCAATATGAGCTTGGGTTCATATTGTCAGAGAATACCTTATGTTTAAATGTTTTTAAGGAGGGGAGATACTAAACGAGTATTTTGCATCAGTATTTACTGTGGAAAAGGATATGGAAGATATATAATGTTTGGAAATAGATGGTGACACCTTGCAAAATGTCCATATTACAGAGGAGGAAGTGCTGGATGTTTTGAAATGGTTAAAGGTGGATAAATCCCCACGACCTGATCAGGTTTACCCTAGAACTCTGTGGGAAGCTAGAGAAGTGATTGCCGGGCCTCTTGCTGAGATATTTGTATCATCGATAGCCACAGGTGAGATACCAGAAGACTGGAGATTGGTTAACATGGTGCCACTGTTTAAGAAGGGTGGTAAGGACAAGCCAGGGAACTATAGACCAGTGAGCCTGACATCGATGATGGGCAAGTTATTGGAGGGAATCCTGAGGGACAGGATGTACATGTACGTGAAAAGACAGGACTGATTAGGGATAGTCAACATGGCTTTGTGTGTGGGAAATCATGTCTCACAAACTTGATTGAGTTTTCTGAAGTAGTAACAAAGAGGATTGATGAGGGCAGAGCGGTAGACGTGATCTACACGGACTTCAGTAAGGCATTCAACAAGGTTCCCCATGGGAGACTGCTTACCAAGGTTAGATCTCACGGAATACAGGGAGAACTAGCCATTTGGATACAGAACTGACTCAAACAGAGGGTGGTGGTGGAGGGTTGTTTTTCCAGAGTGCAGGCCTGTGACCAGTGGAGTGCCACAAGGATCAAAGCTTGTTCCACTACTTTTTGTCATTTATATAAATGATTTGGATGTACGCTCAAGAGGTATAGTTAGTAAGTTTGCAGATGACACCAACATTGGAGGTGTAGTGGATAGCGAAGGTGGTTACCTCAAATTACAACAGGATCTTGATTAGATGGGCCAATGGGCTGAGAAGTGGTAGATGGAATTTAATTCAGATAAATGTGAGGTGCTGCATTTTGGGAAAGCAAATCTTGGCAGGACTTATACACTCAATGGTAAGGTCCTGAGGAGTGTTTTGGAACAAAGAGACCTTGGAGTGCAGGTTCAAAGCTCCTTGAAATTGGAGTCGCAGGTAGATAGGATAGTGAAGAAGGTGTTTGGTATGCTTTCCTTTATTGGTCAGAGTATTGAGTACAGGAGTTTGGAGGTCATGTTGCCGCTGTACAGGACATTGGTTAGGCCACTGTTGGAATATTGCATGCAATTCTGGTCTCCTCCCTATCGGAAAGATGTTGTGAAACTTGAAGGGGTTCAGAAAAGATTTACAAGCATGTTGCCAGGGTTGGAAGATTTGAGCTATAGGAGATGCTGAACAAGCTGGGGCTGTTTTCACTATAGCGTCGGAGGCTGAGTGGTGACCTTATAGAGGTTTACAAAATTGTGAGGGGCATGGATAGGGTAAATAGGCAAAGTTTTTTCCCTGGGGTTGAGGAATCCAGAACCAAAGGGCTGGGTTTAGGGTGAAAGATATAAAAGGGACCTAAGGGGCAACTTTTTCACGCAGAGGGTGGTACGTGTATGGAATGAGCTGCCAGAGGAAGTGGTGGAGGCTGGTACAATTGCAACATTTAAAAGGCATTGGGATGGGTGTATGAATAGGAAGGGTTTGGAGGGATATGGGCCGGGTGCTAGCAGGTGGGACTAGATTGGGTTGGGATATCTGGTTGGCATGGACCGAAGGGTCTGTTTCCATGCTGTACATCTCTTTGACTGATTTGAAATTCAGGGTTGTCCTTTCGGGGCACAGATAAGGAGAATTGCTTTCTCAAAGAGTTAACAGACTTTGGACCTCTCTGTCCCCAAAGGCTGTTGAGGCGGGGTCTTTCAATATTTTAAAAGAGAGGAGTAGATTGCTTCACAAAAATCTATGAAACCAAAGACGATCGAGGGTAGCTGGGATTGTGAAATTAGAAACAAACAAAGCAAGCATGACCCTGTTGAGTGGTGGAGCAGGCTTGTGGGATTGAATGATTTACCACTCATCTCCTGTAGGCCATGGAGCAAAGAGAATAATAAGCATCTGCAGAATTGTTGAACTCTGGGTACAGAGTCATAGAGACATACAGCAGGGAAACAGACCCTTCGATCAAACTCGTCCATGCCGATCAGATATCCCAACCTAATCTAGTCCCATTTGCCAGCACCCAGCCCATATCCCTCTAAACCCTTCCTAATCATATAGCCATTCAGCTGCCTTTTAAATGTTGTAATTGTACCAGCCTCCACCACTTCCCTCTGATAGCTCATTCCATGCATGCACCACCCTCTGCTTGAAATAGTTGCCCTTTAGTTCGCTTTTAAATCTTTCCCCTCTCACCTGAAACCTTTGCCCTCTAGTTTTGGACTACCCATCCCAGGGAAAAAGACCTTGAATATTTACCCAATCAATTGCCCCTCATGATGTTATAAACCTCTATAATGTTACCCCTTAGCCTCCGACACTCCAGAGAAAACAGCCCCAGCCTATAGCTCAAACCCTCCAACTCTGAAAACATCCTTGAAAATCTTTTCTGAACCCTTTGTTTCACAACATCCTTCTAATAGGAGGGACACCAGAACTGCACACAAAATTCCAAAAGTGGCCGAACCCCTGAAATTAAATATCACCTCCATTACTGCTGTCTTAACTGATTGAAAATTAGTTGAGCACCAAACTCTTCATTCCAAAATGGGTCTGTGATCCTAACTTGGATGAAGCTAAAAGCACCCAATAACTCCTTCCTAGTACAAGATCAGAAAACAAATAGAACCAGGCACCAAAATGAAACAGGAGCGGCCTCACTATTCATATCAATGAGGAATTTAATCCTCAAACACCACCTTAAATTTGACCTGCACTAACAGTTCTTTGTCTTTTCACGGTTAACTCATTAGAAGTCACATTAAGCGTAGGATAATTCTGAGTTAGAGCCACATACTGGTGAATAAAACAAGGAGGTATTTTGCTCTAAATAGATAATGATAAAATCTATGGATGGAGTATATAACCGGGTAGTTTTGTGGATCTTTGGAAGAAGCTTGGAAGCAGGGGCCCAAATGGCCTTTCCTCACTCCTTGCTTTCATATAATGCTATGATGGAAACAGTTACCAGCTTTGAGTAGAGCTGGGGTGACATTCTCTGAGATTGTACCTCCTGGTCCTAAACTCTCCCACAAGAGACATACAACCTCGCAGCAACTACTCTGCGAAGTCCCCAAGGAATCTTGTATGTTTCAATAAAGTCACCTCTCATTTTTCTAAACACCAATGAGTACAGGCCCAACCCACTCAACCTCTCAAGAAAATGCCTCTACCCTCAACCTAATAAGCCTTCTCCGGACTGTCTTCCTTAGATAGGGAGACCAAAACTGTCCACACTATTCCTGGTGTGATCTGAATACTTGGTATAACTTTAGCAAAACCTTTGTATTTTTATACACTATTCTCTTTGAAATAAAGGCTAATACAGTCAGTTCTGCCGTAACGGGGTAGGTCCGTTCTCGTGCAATCTCTTGTTAAGATAATCGCATTATAGCAGCACCATTTAAACTAATGAGGGCCGGAATTACGTTATAACAAAATCACGCTTTAAAAGTTCGTGCTTTAGAAATAGTGTCCCCATTCGTCAATCATGTTATAGTGAATTTGCATTAACAAAATGTGTATTTCCCAGAACGGCCTGTAGTCCTCTTGCCTTCCCTACTACTCACTGAACTCAGATGCTAGCTTTTTATGATTCATGCACAAGGAACCCCAAATTCCTCTTTGCTGCAGCTTTCTGCAGTCTTTCCCATTATGATACCCCACTAGTTACAGTTTGCTATCCTGAAAAAACCCTTGTTTTCCTAATTGCCAGTCTACAATTAGCTCCAGAAGAGTTGGGAATTTTTAGGGGATTAGGAGAAACATAAAACTTAAAGAAAATTGATTTTTCTCAGCTTTCACTGTGGGCAGTTTTCAGAAGTTCTGGCTGAAGCTGGATGTGTCAGATAGCTCTTCCTGAGAAAGGGAAAAGATAATATAAAATTATTAAAAATAGGTTACCTCAGAGTAAGGAGTTTAGTGTAAAAGCTCCAGAATTTAGAAAGCTCTTTTGAAGCTGAGAAAATTTAAGCTCTATATATAATGAAGTGTCCATCAGATTCTTCTGAGGAGAAAAGGAATTTCTCAATGGAATTTCCATGCTGTAAGAGGTTACAGCTAGGATTAATGGGACTGCATTTTTATTGAGTGTTTCAAAATCTTTAAGCATGTTGCATGTAAATAGTTTAGTTTATTCTATTTTATCTTAATTTTTTTACGTAGCAAACTTCATTGTTACACAAATCTGCAACATTACCTGCTTATATTTCAGTGAGACACCATCCTATTAAATGAAAAAAGCTTGCTCTATTAAGCTATTTTTCAGTCCGGCATCTGGTCTGTCCAGTAAAAACATCAGCTGGGACCATAACACAGTATAGTCAGGAATGCAAAAGACATTGCTTCCACCCAAGTAGTCATTCCATAAAACCCATTTACCCGAACAAAGCAGTACAGCTTAGTCAGTTTCCTAATAATAAAGGCTGAACCCTTGACTTTCTTTCATTCCTCAATGGAAAAGTTGGCGTTTTATTTTAATTCCCGTGACACAAAAAGTATCGCAACTGGACTTCTCAATATGGCAGATCCCTATACCATTATTGATCTATGAAGACATAAGGTAATGGAATACAAATTTAGACAGACACTTAAACAATTGGGCTGTAGAACACACTGCAATGCACTAGGCATCCTTAACAATACAATGTTCTAACAAGCATGATGAAAATATCATACCTGCCTCAGTGCTAAATCAGATCAGTTGATCAACAACTTGGTCACTGGTTATGTTTTTAAGGCAAGGTTTAAGGTGGGAATTCTAGAGTGATAAGGCGAGACAGCGAAAGGTACATTTGCTAATGGTAAACCCATAAAAATTGGGGATGCGCAGAATTTGAAATTACGAACTACAAATGGTGTCAGAATTAAATGTTTTGACGGATATTTAAAATTACAATAAAAATGAACTTTAATTTAAACAGACTATTGACAGTGACATATCTAAACAAGGGCAGGTAGTAGCAAGTTTAAATACAAAAGATGTTAGGTAGAAAGTTGAAGAAACGTTTTATAAAAAACTTAGGGCATGTAAAGTATGAGAGTTTCAGCGAGATAGAGACCATGTTTACATCTAAATACAGGTTAGTTAGGTGATCAAAGGAAAGGAAACTGGGCAACGAGACCGGATTAGGTCTGCTTGTGGGAGGATTAACAACACGAGTTGAATTGTGTAATGTATCTGTGCTATAAATTTCATATGAAATTCTATAGTATTTTATAATGAACACTCATGTTACACCTGGCCTGGGAATCTCAAACAGAAATATTCAATTTTCCAGCTAACATGCCCAGCTTTTAATTCCTGCATAAAATGGCAGCTCAGGGAGACAAGTGTGCCTTGCAGCATTTAAAAGACATGGTGGCAGTGGAAGCTAAATTTAGCTCAAAACACAGCAATTAAAGGAATTGGACTACAGCCTGGTGTTGTGTGATTTTTAACTTTGTACACCCCAGTCCAACACCGGCATCTCCAAATCACAATTAGAGGAATGAGTGGCTCTAACAGCAGTCAGCACTCAAGAA
Source organism: Chiloscyllium plagiosum (assembly GCF_004010195.1). Taxonomy (NCBI): domain Eukaryota; kingdom Metazoa; phylum Chordata; class Chondrichthyes; order Orectolobiformes; family Hemiscylliidae; genus Chiloscyllium; species Chiloscyllium plagiosum. Next base: position 13,784,000 of record NC_057743.1, on the reverse strand, counting down.
TCATTCCATGAGCCAAACTTACCTCCCTTCTTTTCTTACTCCTCTGAAGGCAATAAATAGGGGAAAATTAGAGGGATAAGACCATGCAAGTTGGCTTGCATGTTTCAGGGAACAAGAATCAGTTGATTCTGGTTAAATCAATTCATTTTTGCCGAAAAAACAATTTGAAAACAGTGACTCGCACAGCGGAAAACAACTCCATAAGTGTTTAGATGACTCATAGCTGGTAATTTTAACTCAGCAGACTACACATTAACAAATCACACAAGGTGGGTAATGATTCTTTTTTTAAAATGAAAACCAGATGTCATAAATATAATTGGTGATTTTTTAAAAATTAGTGACGTTTCAGTCATACAACTTGTGCATGCGAACTTCGCCCGTTCCCTTTAGAAATTCGCTTGTTAATCAACTTGTCACATTACCTTTTAAAATGTCTCTCAATTTAAAATATTTAGTTTTCCTAACCAATTTTGCCCCACTCTTCTAGCTGCTGACTCACGGTTCCACCTATTACTGCACTCACCACCCACCAAACAGTTAGTTAGTTTATTCAATACAGAATCGAGGTATTTTCAGGTCCATGTGGCAACAGAAGCTGCAGTCACTAAGCGAGCAGAGTTGCAAAATCTACCTCGTCTCCCACTTTCACTTCGCGCCACTCCACCAAATAAAAGAATAGGCAGTTTGCCACATTTTTTTTTGCACTGATCAGGACAACTCAAGAAATACTGAAGTATTTTTATACATAGTTAAAAATCACACAACACCAGGTTATAGTCCAACAGGTTTAATTGGAAGCACACTAGCTTTCAGAGCGTTGCTCCCTCATCAGGTGATAGTAGAGGGCTCAATCCTAACACAATTTATAGCAAAAATTTACAGTGTGATGTAACTGAAATTATACACTGAAAAATTGGTTGTCTGTTAAGTCTTTCATCTGTTTGAATACCGTGATAGTTTCACTACTTTTATGTGCAAATCACAAAACCGTTTTTTAGTTGCATTCTCAGGTTAGCTGTTAATAATGATGATAGCTAGACAATATGTTGAAGGTGTTAGCCCCCTGTGCTCCCTGTCTATGCCATGATGTTTAGATTGATTCTAATCTAAAAAGTGAGATAACGGAGTTTTACATGAATTCATGCAGTTTTTGAGCTCAGTTCTACATGAATGCATGCAGTTTTTGAGCAAAGTACAATGTAACCCTACAAGTACAAATTCGCCCCATAAAATATATGTGTGCATGTGGGTCTGTGTGTGCCTGTCTGGGTTGGGGGTTGTGAGTGTGAGAAAGTGTATGTGTGTGTGTAGTGAGTGCAGAGTATCTTAAGTCTGTGAGGGACCTCACCAGGACCTTGGGTTCATGTCACATTACAGGTGACCACCATTGCACTTTCTCACACACTCAACCCCCAACCCAGACAGGCACACACACAGACAGACAAAGACCCATATGCACACACATATTTTGTGGGGTGAATTTGTACTTGCTGGGTGTACTTTGCTCAAAAACTGCATGCATTCATGTAAAACTCCGTTATCTCACTTTTTAGATTAGAATCAATCTAAACATCATGGCATAGACAGAGAACACAGGGGGCTAACACCTTCAACATATTGTCTAGCTATCACCATTGTTAACAGCTAACCTGAGAATGCAACTAAAAAAAGGTTTCGCGATTTACTCATGAAAGTAGTGAAACTATCACGGTATTCAAACAGATGAAAGACTTAACAGACAATCAATTTTTCAGTGTATAATTTCAGTTACATCACACTGTAAATTTTTGCTATAAATTCTGTATGTTAGGATTGAGCCCTCCACTATCACCTGATGAAGGAGCGTCACTCCGAAAGCTAGCATGCTTCCAATTGAACCTGTTGGACTATAACCTGGTGTTGTGTGATTTTTAACTTTGTACACCCCAGTCCAACACCGGCATCTCCAAATCATATTTTTATACATGTATACTATATGCATACAGTAAGACAGAAGGGTGATTGGTTGGCAAGGTGAACGCTGACTGGTTAAAGCCTATTTCAATGCAGCAAAATAGGTGAGGTTTTCTCTGGTTCATTTTTTAGGGCAATGTTTTGACCAGAGTTAATTTAAATTGGTTTAAAATTTAAAGTAAAGGATGGCAGTTAACTGTCAGTCATCATTACCTGGCTTGTACTCCATGGCACTATCTCTGCCAGAGTTAAAATGGTTGCCTTATAAATTTTTCTGATGAGTGCAAGTAGCAAAGATTCAACGAAACATGTCTTCTCTCAGCAATACTGATCTTCTGCATTACTAATTAACTATTCAAATAGAAGCTTTTGGAATCCAAAAGCACATTCAAAACTTCATACGTCAGAATGCTCTCATTGAATTATGGAAAAGCTTGAGAAGCTAAATTGCCTACTCCCCTTCCTGTACTCTCAAGTGATGTTATGGGGATCACCCTCTCTGGCAATCAGCAAAACCACTTGGTTATTTCACAATTTCTGCATCCCATCAATTATTAAGAACAATATCAAAAGTAGTGTATAGAAAAAGGCATAAAAAGGAGGATTTGTAAGGATAAAGCCAGAACTGCAAAGGAATAATGGACAGACTGGGTCACTTTGCTCTGGAAGAAAACGAGAAAGCTGAAGGAATGAAATCAAACAGGGAATTCAGAACAATCTTTAGCCAGAGACTATGACATTGAATCATCAAAATTACCAGTGTAGATATATTTCAGAGTAGCTACGTGAGGATACAAGGGAGAAATAGAATGGGAGGGTTAAACTATAATGGAGGATGGATTGGAGGATATGAATGTTGACAGACTATTTGGGCTAGATGGTTTGCTTGTGTTGTAAATTCTATGTAGGAGATGGTCTATTCCAGGGATTGACAGATTTAAATTACACTTATTTGGAATTGAAACCCAATACAAAATGGCCAATTTTGCTAACAGCACCAAACCAAGTGGGGTGGTGGAAGGAGAAAGGGACAATGAAAAGTTATAAAGTGAACTAGTCAATACGCAAATGAGCTGATTAACAGTTATTTAGTACAGGCTAATTAAGAGGTTTGCATATTGATAGGACAAATTTCTCAAATGATATTGGAATAAGCATATGCACATGATTATTGAAACTAGAATTAATGCCAATTGAAACTAGTCTATTAGCAAATGCTGTTCAATTAATGTCAATAGACTTCAAAACCATATTGCTAAGCCATCACAAATCATAGGTGATCATACTTTAGTGCCCAAACTGTATTCCAAACACCACATCACAAGAACATTCAAACAACTTTGCTATTACGAGGGGGCATAGCTTTAAATTAAGGGGTGGTAGGTATAGGACAGATGTTAGGGGTAGGTTCTTTACTCAGCGAGTCGTAAGTTCATGGAATGCCCTGCCAGTAGCAGTGGTGGACTCTCCCTCTTTATGGGCATTTAAGCGGGCATTGGATAGGCATATGGAGGATAGTGGGCTAGTGTAGGTTAGGTGGGCTTGGATCGGCGCAACATCGAGGGCCAAAGGGCCTGTACTGCGCTGTATTCTTCTATGTTCTATATTAAGTGTATAAGTCCTGCTCTGATTTCCTTTGACTGGAACAACACATCCATGCTCAGACAAGCCAAACAGCAACATGCACGAGAATTCCTGGAAGCATGGCATTCCAACTGGAACTCCATCAACAAACACATTAACTTGGATCCCATTTACCACCCCCACAAAAAAGAACAGGAAATGACATCATCAACCCAAGGAACCTCAACAAATAAAAAGTGGGCCATACCACCAATGCTTTACCAGAGGCTCACTGATTATGTTACCTAGTATGGTGATGAAACATCTGAAAACAAATCTTCCAGCTCAGCGAGCAAACTTACATCTGTTTACATAAGTGACGAAAAGTAGTGGACCCAGCACAGATCCTTGTGGCTCACCACTGGTCATAGGCCTCCAGTGTGAAAAACAACCCTCCACCAC